>NC_142945.1:26935054-26950054 GCF_046866305.1 Octopus bimaculoides | reverse complement strand
CTTACTGTTTTTACTGTCTTGTTCTCACTGTCCTGTTCTTGTTAACACTTTCACCCTCCGCAAAAGATTCCAAATTTTATTTAATTTGCTTTGCGGGAAAGACTGTTCCAACGAAGTCACGTATTGTCCTTGCCTTCGAAACGCGGAGTAGATGGAACAGGGATAACTGACGAAGGGTTATACTCTTTATGTTGCATAGCTCGTTTCTCTGTTTGTTTTTTTCGTTGTTCGAAAAAAGTTCGTTTTCTGTTTTCGCCTTTATGTTTTCGTTTCTCATTGTGTTTAACGTTTTTGTGATGCCCTGTACCCATATATGCATGTATGTATACATATAGATGTAGGTATTTACATATATGTATGGATATATGCATATGTTTATATATTATTTATATCATTATATGATCAAACGCCACGCATCCTTTCCCAAGTAATTTTTAAATATATCTATACATCTATACGTACGTTATCCACTAAAAACATTTTCTTATATATCACATTATTTTTGTTTCTAGTATTCATTAACTCCAGATACTTACACATCAAAAGTTGTACTTACATTTTGTTTAATTACACCAGTTACTGCTTATACAAAGGTTATGAACCATAAAATATTTCAACTAAAATTAGCTATCAATTATGTTATAGTTTAGCAATAAATTTAGCATAATATTTTATAATTACTTTTAATTTGGTTTAAGATCTATTGATTTAACTTCCTTTACTTTCAATCGAAATAATATTAACCTAATCCAGATTTATCTATACAACTTCTACGTTTCAATAAAAGAAAATGAAATATTTACCTAAACCACTTATCTCCTCTTGCCTGATTACTTGGACTTGATATTAAATCTCGATCGGGTGTGCTAGATTAAATATTCCTATTGCTACAGATATAAATTAATATCAAATATTTAGCTTATATATATATAATTTAACTTCAATATTTACTATAATACAGATTTTGCAGAGTTATAAAAAATGGCGAGTTTTCATCTTGTTAATAGTTTGAATTCATTTCATAGGTTTTATGATTAAATTTAACCATTACAAAATTATTGATATTAAATTTACAATACCACTTTTTACAATTTTCCTTATTGTATTCGTTTCGAATGGAAACATGATTTTCTAAATCAGCATTTTTAAATGTACTGTATATACAATCTATTATATATATATATATATATATATATATATATATATATATATATATATATATATATATATATATATATATATATATATATATATATATATATATATATATATATATATATATATATATATATATATATATATATATATATATATATATATGAATCTGACGAGTTAGGCTTCTGAGCCTACGAAACTTTAAGTTGCATGGGGCTGAATTAAACTGTCTTGTGGTTAGAAACTTGCTTCCCAGGAACATGGTTTCGGGTTCAGTCCCACTGCGTGGCATCTTGGGCTAGTGTTTGGACCGACCAAAGCCTCGTGAGTGAATTTGGTAGACGGAAACTGAAAGAAACCCGTAGTATATATATATATATATATATATATATATATATATATATATATATATATATATATATATATATATATATATATATATTATTTACATTATATATTTGCGTGTCTGTGTGTGTGTTTGTGTGTGTGTGTATTTTTCTTTGCTTCTGTGTTTGTCCCCCACCCACCGTTTGATAACCGGTGTTGGTTTGGATGCTTCCCTGTAACTTAGCAGTTCAGCAAAATATATCTGTAGAATAAGTACCAGGCTTAAAAGAGGTATTGGATTCATTAATTCGACTAATGACTAATGACTTAATTCGACTAATGACTGAAACAAATAAAAGAAAAAGATATATAGATTCGTCTGGCTTATATTCGAGTGAAATTTTTCCTTCAGTATTATCTATCTAAATTTTATTTACTTATATTTTATTTCTGTTTCATTGCTCCGTATTTTGTTTGTCAATGTTTCCCATTTGTGACACTCCTTTCATTCATCTGAGTGTCATTGTGGTAGATGACATTGGCTCATGTTGTATCAATGGTCTATGTATCACAGGCTTGAGAGTCATTGACCTATTAGGTCATGGTTCTATGTGACATTGGCTGCTGGTTAATTGTCTCTATTTCATTGCTCTAAGTTTTAATAATCTACATTTTGTGAAATTGCTCCGTGTCATAGATCTAAATGTCATCGATAAAAGTGTCATTATTTCCCGTGTTACTGCTCCAAGCATCTGCCATTATTCTAAGTTTCAGCCTCTCAGGTTCATCTTTGTAAATACCATTTCTCCATATGCCATTGATTGAAGAGGTACTGGTGAAAAATTCATTGATATAATTTGTCCTTGATGTAAATATTGCTATCCTCATTGCTGTGGTTGCTTTAGGTGCTCTTTTCTAAAATGCTATAGATCTCGGTGTTAATGTTATAAGTGTCATTGTTTGAACTTTGTTCTAATGACATTGCTGCACCTATTATTGTCTATATGCCATCGATTTTTTGCATTGTCAGTACTCTACGTATTACCAATTTAAGAGCAAACTATCTATCTAAATGCCTTCGTTCAGTCATTGAGCTATGCAGCGTTAATCATAGTATCACTACTTTAAATATTATTGTTCTTTATGTTGTTGCTCTATGCGTCACTAAGCTTTATTGTTGTATTTGTTCGTCCAATGAGTCATTGGGGGTGTGATTAATTTCTCAAGTTAACCCCAATAAAAGACACTGTTCTGTGTTATTACCATAAATATCGCTGTTGTGTGACTGCCCAAAGTGGCATTGCTCTATGTGGTTTTGTTTTAAATGTCATTGTTCTACGTGCCACTCCTACGTCATTGGTCTAGCTGTCATCACACCAAATGCTATTGTTCTAAGTGTTGCATTGTAAATGTCATAGCCTAAAGTGCATTAATCTAATTATAATTGCACCATTTACCATTATCTTTGTCCACTTTGTATAATTACTTTATGTGTTAATTAGCTATGCCTCAGTGTTCACTATTTTACCTTAAATATAACTGCTTCAAGTATCATTACCCCAAGTACCAGAATTCTTTGTCCCACTGTTAAGGTTGTGATTGCTCCAAGCTTAATTGCTGTACGGTATCATTGTTCTACGTACATTGATTTAAGTGTTTTTGGTTTAAGTGCTACTGATCTATGCGTCATTGGTTCGTGTGCCATTATTCTGTTTGTATTGGTCCATTCGTCAATGGTCTATACGCTGCTGGTCTATACGCTGCTGGTCTATACGCTGCTGGTCTATACGCTGCTGGTCTATACGCTGCTGGTCTATACGCTGCTGGTCTATACGCTGCTAGTCTATGTCTATATGTCATTGATCTAAGTTTAATTTTTCTAAGTATCATTGTTTTCTGTGACATTTTCTACGTACCGTTCTCATTTCATTACTTTACAAGTGTTACTACTGCAGTAAGTGCCATTATTGTAATGTGCTATCAGTCTGTCGTTACTTTAATATCTTCATTTTAAATGTGTTTTGTAATTCTCATTGTTTTGTGTCTTATGACTCTGTTGCTGTTGTATGTTATTACACGTTATTTATCTAAATGTCATTGATTATAGCTTCATTGTTGAGAGGGTCACTACTCTTTCTGATATTAGTGTCATTACTACTGGGGTTATTGCCTTAAATGACATTCCTCCTTCAGAGCTGTATCATTCTTCTTAGTGTCATTGCACTTTATGTCATTGATTTGAATGACGTTTTTCTCATTGCTATTTTCCTCCATTGCTTCAAATGCTCTTTTCCTTTCGCTCAGAAGAAACAAAGGAAATTCTTTTATAAATCATATATTACTGTGAGGAAATAGCAAGTTAGAAGTCAGACTACGGATTCACACACGGAATGACATGCAGATAAAAAACATGACTACCAACTTTATTTCTCTTGAATTCTAATGAAAGTCTTATATCTGAATTGAAAATTGTTCTACCTTGCCATTAAACAGGTCGCTTGTCAAAATAAACTCTAATAAGGAAGATACATGCATACATAGTGTGAATAACTCTGGAATATAAATTCATGACTCAGGTGAGAAAACTCCACCACTGAAAATGTATTACAGTGAACCAGGTTCTATATAGAGAGATGACGAACGAAAAACCGTTGTTATACAAAAGGGCCCTATTGCCAAGAAGAGCTGAAATCATTTTAGGCTAAAATCTGGAACGAAAGTAAGGACTTTAATCAGAATGCTACATTGGTAATACAATGACTTGAGAATACTGAAATAAAATCAGCAGTAAAAGTTACACAAACAATGTCGAAATTTTACTAATTCTGAGGGAAGTTACCGAATTAGAAGGCACTTGAAAGCTACCTCATAATTGGCTACTAGTACACGGCGTTGACATTTTATAGAAAGTCACTTACATACATTAAAAGAAAAAGCAGCTGTATAAGGCCTGATAGACATACGGAACTTGTTATTGCACGAACAAACCTTGTAGCTAAGAACGGAGACACTAATTCAGGAAAGAAATATTGACCTATAGCCTAGCCTAACACTAGCTGCATGAATCATTTTCTCCAAGACCATTGCATCTATCTCGATATAGTCTTTGATGAGCAGGTAAATGGAAAGAAAGGAGTGTAGGGGTGTACCGAACTGTTTTTGGTAAATAAAACTGTGCTGTTTGAAATATCGAGACGGCGCAGGGACTTTTCTTCTTGTGGCTACGCAAGTCATTACAGCTGTGAAGATTATCTCCTACCTTAGTTGCTGTCATTGAAAGGCTCATGAAGATCTGGTCCGCATGGGAAGTAGACCGATTGTCACTAATGTTATTAACAGGGATATTCCAAGGTGAGAGTCTATTTGTAATTTTACTTATTTTGAATTTAAATGATCTAATTGAGCTGTAATTTCCTCAACGAATTCCTCTGGCAATTCCTTTAGGGCTTACAGCAACAAAACATAATGCCCATAGCTTCTTCGTGGACGATGTAAAGGTCTTTGCCCAACATATTAACAATGTCAAAAATCATCTGGATTTAATTATATTTTCCGCTGATATAGTGATGAAATTCGATAAAAAATATTCGTATTACACAACTGAAAATAGAAGAACCTCAAAATTTTATGTCAATATTCTCTCTACATAACGAGTGCTACAAATACCTAGCTATTGATGGAAATATATCATATAAATGTACAGAGAATGAAGACTAAATAGCCAAAGAGTATTACTCAAGACTTACAAAACGTATGGTTGTTAGAGCTTTCCTCCTACAAGAAGATAATATTCCACAATACATTTGCAGTACTATTCTGATACAAACATTTGGAAACTCGACTGATCTAAACAGGAAATCCGCTACAATGACATTAAAACCCTACATTGACTGCATTGACTGCAATTTTTTCCAGAAATAGCGATATTTCTCGATTCACTCTCAGAAAATAAAAAAAAAAGAGGAAGACGTTTAAGATCATTGCAGCCAGCCTTCGAGTATTGTTTGATCTCGTTTAGACAGCACCTTCTAAGCATAGCAGAAAAAAAAATACATCAACCAAGTACTGAACAACGAGGCCGGCAGTTAACTCTTCAAGAAATACTCACTTCTTGATGACCTCTCATACGAACACAAATGTGCAGAGCTCGCATATCTCAGGAAAAATCCGGAAAACTCTACAGGCCACAAAAAAGTTTACGTATAGATAAGTTTCATGTAAAGTAGAAAAAATTAACAATATTGACTAGACTCGTGACCGCTACATCACATTATAAAGGTTATGCTTTCACAGTCCAAAAGCGGGACACAGCTACTAAACATCCCATGAACAAACGGAACAGGAAAACCCTCAAATCCCCAAGATGCAACCGCAAGTGTAGATAGTATCACTTCTGTGGAGGACACAACTCATCTAATGAGTAACTGTTAAAAAACGCCATCGAGGTACTACCTCCCAATGCAACATGACAATGTTGTTAAAACAATTTGCTATACCTTCCACAGAAAAAACAGTCCGGGGTTAAATATAAACAACACCTTTGCTATGGAATACATACATATTAAAGATTACAAGTTCAGGTTTATACTGTAATTATTGGGGCACTGGGATATGTAGCACACTGCCTAAATACTAATTTTGAGAAATTAGGTTTCTCAAAACCAGAAAGGAGAAAGCTGATTCGAAGACTACAGATCCAATCCATCACTGGAACTGTAAAAATCTGTAAAATTTTTCAGAAGTTTATCATTTAAGTATGTATGGGCATGTCTAAATATGCAACTATATGCATGAGAATACATACATAAAACAAGACATACGAATCTCCACGTATACATACTTACATACATACATAAATACAAAAGTTCCGTTTACACACACACACACACACACACACACACACACACACACACACACACACACACACACACTCATACACACGCAGACACATACACACACACATACACACAGACACACAAGACGTGCTTCTTTGGTCGACCAAATCCACTCGTGTACTAAAAGAACATATGTACTTATTATACGAGTGCAATTATATGCGTACACCTACGTATATGCACACATGCACTCACATATTCACTTATCCCTGGAAATATTTAGACTTAAACAAAAAAGCCAAGTCAATTTGTTATTGATGGGTTTGATATCTGCGAAGAAAATTCATTTTCATAACATATACATATGTTTGCATATATATACATATCCATATTTACATTCACATGCACCTAGGAAATAGTAAGAATGAAAACTGTGAGTGTGAGAGTAGAGGACTGAAGAAACCGAGATAATTAATAACATTATAAGGATACAATTTACTTATATCTTTAGTCTTTAGTCCTAATTCCATTGATTCAACACATATGATCAAATATATATTCTTGAACAACCCCGATGATTTTTTATGCATAGTCTACTAAATGAGCTCATATGTACTTCATTTTTTAAAGATGGTAAATTATGATTTGAGCGGTATTTGGTTGCTATTTCTGGTGACCACATAGAGTCTTATTTCTGGGCTCTGCACTTTATGATGTAGAAACGAGTCGCTTGGCTGGTTTCTTATTATGGAAAAAAAATCTCTGTTTTCTCTGCGTGAAGTAAGAACGGAAACGAATCAACAGAGCGTAAATAACAACCCTGACACTGGAGTATTAATTTACAACTATTAGATACAGTGCAGACTTCTCTTTTTGCTAAATAATCACAGCGTTCACCTGTTTTTCCTATGATGGTTGTCTATACCTGAAATAGAATTCCTCGCTACGGATGTGATGTCTTTCTGTTCTATTATAATAACGTCTATGTATGAAAATAGTTTTTAGAAGGAAAATAACGAATGTTTTGTCGATAATTGTAAGTGATCTGATGGTTGTGGGAGGCAGACGTACGTTGTGTTAGATTTTTAAAATGAGGAAGGGTAAGAGAAAGACTAAATGTGTGTCTCTGCATGCGCGTATGTGAAAGGAAGAAGAAGAAGAAGAAGAAGAAGAAGAAGAAGAAGAGAGAGAGAGAGAGAGAGAGAGAGAGAGAGAGAGAGCGAGAAAGAAATAAAGAAGTAAAGATAGAGAAAAAAAGAGAGAACAAGCTAGAAATAAACGTGAACAGCGGGAGAAGATATTTAAAAATACATTTAAAGATGATTAATGAAATTGTATACATTTCTTTCCATTACGCAAACACATATGTATGTATGTATGTATGTATGTATGTATGTATGTATGTATGTATGTATGTATGTATAGGTATATGTATATTTATGTATAGATATGTGTGTATACACACACACATCACACACACATATATGCACAGTGCACTGATATTAAGTATTTTATGAAGTTTCATTTTTTTTTTTTTTTCACATTTTTTCTCTATTCAGTGACTCTGCGAGAACAATTACGAAATTTTGAAAGAGAAGATGAAAATGAAAAAAGAAAATGGTAATTTAAAAAAAAAAATTTAAATGATTTGAAATGATCTTTAAAAAAAGAAAAATCTTGTTTTCTCTTTCCATTTTTCTTGTAAGAAGAACCACAATATTATCGACGAGATACTTTTTGCCGCTATTTAATTCTGATGCTATGATCAAATGATTTGACAAATTTCAGATAAATTGTATCGATTGTTTGAAAAAATATGTTCCGTTTGATTTTTATATTCAGAGATATTGTTCTGTGATTGTGTCTGAACAAGATGAAAACTGATATCGTTTATTTTTTTATTTTATTTAATTCCATTTTATTCTATTTTGAAGAAGTGTGATGCGATAATTTGAGCTGATAACTAGGCGACACATATTAAAAAACAAAAACACAAAACTCCCCCAAAACAAGAGACCAAAAAAAGCAAAAAAAAAAGACAGGCGCACATTCACAGAAATGCATACTTGCATACATACATAGATACACACACATACACATACTTGGATGAATACATGCAAATATTATACATATACATATATATAATATATATATACGTACGAACACACGCACACACACATACATATATATATCTGTATGTGTTTTGGACCATGTTTGCTGTTTACGTATTGGTGTGTCGATATGGCCGTGTAAGCGCCAAAGACAGTCCTTACTCCCAGCATACTCACGGTCCAATGATTTGAGACCAATTGAGGAGTAAAAGAAAGAAGAATGAGAACATATACATGTTTATGTATTTGTTTTGCAAAAGATGGGAAATCGTGTGTTGATACAGACATTGTTTTAAATTTTATCCAGTTAAACCATCGTCGGACTAATTCTTAAATTCTGCTATATATATACATATTCACACACACACACACACACACACACACACACACACACACACACACACACACACACACACACACAAATACACACATATACACACAAATACATACACATACGCACACGCACAAGATTTTGTTTAACGATTCATATGAAACAAGGCACATCAACTCGTAGGACGCCAGAAATGGCTAGGTACGATAACACAGACCACACAAAGAAATAAATAACATTAAAAACATCAAGTGTTGACAGGATGCTAAAAATATGCAAGTACCAAATCCAGTTTAAGCCGTAGACCCGACTCAGGGCTGGGTCTTGGTTGTGGCGTAGGTGTAAATACTAAACACATATAGAGTTTAAAATTTAGGACAGCTGTTTCGGTAAAATTTTATTTATTTAATGCAGTCATAAAAGATTACATTATAATATACAATTCACCATCATCAGGTAAGAGATTATTATCTAATATTATTTGGTGCCATTGTTAAACCATAAACAAGTTTAGATAAGTGAATTTATATTGTATATTTCTATGATCTCCTTGTTTCTTATTTGCCTGTTTTAAGCCATGGTTTCTACTTCTCCTATTTATTCGAATGTAACATTAGACGCATCACTAGTTCAGCTGACGATGGCTATGTCCCGGTCTGATGATGGTGGATTATATATTGTGACGTCATCTTTTTTGGGTGCATTGAATAAATGAAATTTTACCGAAACAGCTCTCGTAAATTTTAAACGCCATTTGCGTTTGTGTTTACTTCCGATACACACACACACACACAGACACACACACACGCACACACACACACACACACACACACATATATATAAATATACATATATATGTATATATATATATGTATATGATAAAGTAGTGAGATCCAAATGATTGTGGTAAAAGCAGCTGTAGATAGCGCAAGAAGAGATTATAATCAATCAATGTTTATTAATCAACGCATCAAATTCACTTGATCCCATTTCGAAAGAAGGCAGAAGTTCCGATACTAACAACTCCAGTATGCAGTTACAAAGATTGCTTATTAAGTCTGTGAATGGAAGGAATGGAATAGGTAGTTATGTACTACACGGGTTTGAAAAGGGGAACCGAATGAATATTACCTAACTTTAAGGTGTTATGTAAATATTCAGTGCTCTCTCTCATTATGTACTTTCCACCCGTTAGTTAGAAATTCTTTGCTGTAAGGAATTCACCAAGAGAAACTGCGGAAAAAAATTTTCACATTTCAACTGTTGAAAGGTGAGTGGAAATAGTAATTGATCAAGTAGCAAGTAGTGTGCCTCCCCTGCAAATAATATGTATACACAGGAATAGATAGATTTGAGCCATTATTGGAATAATCTTTTAAGTTATATTCTAAGATATCTTAGACTACTGGAGTAGGGAGTTGTTTGCTGAAACATTTTCAGATGTCAACTGTTTATCTGATATCTCTTGGAGGGATTTGTCCAGGCACAGTTTAGCTATGGTGAGTCTTGTTCTCTGATTTCTTTCGGGATAATGTTGAATAAGTTAGGAACTGTTGAGGAAGAAAGTTACGCCGCCATTTTGTGATGCGATATGAGCTCAAATTTTGTAGGGAGCGTATGATAAGGAAGCCAAGCCTTGGATAACTTCTGAATTTAATGTTGGCGTTGCTTGAACAGTGTTGATGGAGTATTTTCCACATTGTACAAATGATGTAGCGCTCACTTGAGTAAAGTTTGAAAGCAGAACTTTCAAACTATATTCAAAGAACTAGCAAACGCCCCTCGTCCATTGAACGGTGTAAGTTCGTGATAGGATTGGAGTCTAAAATAGTGTAATTCCGCTTCTGTCTATGCTTCTGTCTGTGATGCTCTGGCGACAACAGTAAAAGCAGCATTGCGAGCACGCCGGAGTTCTGCTTGTTGAGCTGTCTGTGATGCTCTGGCGGTTGAAGTAGAAGTAGCATTGCGAGCATGCCGAAGCACACATTGTTCTTCTGACTCGCTTGCCCACAAGGAACGCAAAACGGAAGCATTTTTTGTTTCTCCGCCAATGTGACTCTTGCTTTTTGAAGGCACCCTATCAAAAATCTGTAATTAAATGAATCTTTAAAAAAAAATAATTATATTTACCTCGTTGCTGTTTGTACGCACTAAATATGGTATTTCAACACAAAAAATTCCCACAACGCTAAAGCTCATAATTATTTGCAATGGTATTGTAAGCAATGCTGCTTTTACAGCTGTCGCCAGAGCATCACAGACAGAAGTATAGACAGAGGCGGAATTACACGATTTTAGACTCCAATCCTATCACGTGGATGCGGACAGTTGTGAATGAACATTCACATCTATAAGCACATCTATATGTGAACAGAACGTATTTCAACAAAATCGATATTCTATCGACCAAAAGTGCAATTGTGATAAAATGTAAACGACCGATGCAAACACCTGGGCACTGACCGGAGGCAGAAGGTAAAGGATATTTCTAAGAAATATCACACTTAAGTGCGAAATTTAAATAAAAAGAATGTGCAAATCGAAACGGTTTCTAGGACTTCTCTGAAAATGAAAGACAGCCAAAACCGGCTTCCTTTGGGGGAAAAAAGGATGTTAGCATTAAAATTACCTTATATTAATTTGGAAGTAATGAAAATTATTTATAAATTAAGTTATTTAAGTCCACGTAACTGGAAAACTTCAAATGGGATATAGGGTTCAGCAATATGCGATGTTTACCGATAAAGTAGCAAACCTTGTGGATGAATAAGCTACCAGAATCGACAGAATAGTGCTTTTTGTTTAGATTGTAACCGATGAATTTGATCTGTAAAATTCGTAAAAATAATAATAATAATTTGCCAAAATATCGTTCAGTTACGCTTACTGATAAAAAATAACTCATAATTTGAAATGTTGATACTAATATTCCTTTTTCATGAAATGGAATTAAAGAATAAACAATGGGCATGCACGTGTCAAATCAAGAGAGTCACGCAAAATACCGCTCATTTTTTGTTTTATATAAGAAACTGTTAGCTAAACTTTTAGATGTTTGTCACTCAAATTTCCACGTTTAAATACCAATAAATTTTCTTTTTCTACTGTCAATTGAATTTTGTTGTGAGAGAATATTCACACAGTTGATTGATCGCCAATAAATGCCATTCATTCGTTAAAGTTAATATTTTATTTCATTTTTACTTATTTAAAATAATTGCCTTGTCTTTTTACTCTTTTGTGTCAGCTTATTTATTAAACACAGAATGACATGCCTAGATGCACGTGTTTGAGTACAGTTCATTCTAGAATGATATGGATTTTTGCTGCGATCACATATGTTCTTTCATGAAATTGCTTAGAAAGCTTAATGCAATTAATACCATGATGCTGAATGGACGAACAAAGCGGCTGTTCGAATGTGATTTGCGGAATGAAAGCCAATAAGCGTTATTGAAGTCAGATTTTCTATCAAGATTTTGATAAAAAAAAGGGCAAATCTCACTTTGAAACTAACGATTATGTTATGAAATTTAACTGATGCACTCTTTTACCTATGTGTAACATTTCAGCGCGATCAGTTGAAAAATACGACCGTTATAATCTTCTACACACACACACACAGACAGAACGGGATTTATATATTATAGATAAAACAATCCCGAAACCATATTTTGTTTGTGGGATTAATTTCTTGGATGCTTCAATTCTCATGTTTTGTTTTGAGTAAAATGACCGCAGTGAATAACAATATTCAATATGAGATCTGGTAAACTTTAAGAATAAAATGATAATGGTATCAAGATCTCTGTACTGTAAAATTCTAAGAATCCATAGACACATTCTGCTGGCCAAACCGACTTTATTGTTGATGTGTTAGCTACAGTTTGGGCTGTTGTCAATAGTTACATTTAAATCTCTGATATATTTGATGCTACGTAAAGCTCTCTTGAGGGAAGAGAATATGGCTTTTTATGAACTCTTGAATTTTTCCTTGCTTTTTAACAGGGAGTAGTAGTAAGACACATATTCATTCTATACAAGTCTTAAGCGTTTCTCTGTATCAAGTAGTGGTTCCTGCCTGCAAGCTTGTTTGCTAAAATGCTACCCGACAAAATTGTTTTGTGGTCTGTGTACGGAATGTGTTGCACATCTCTGAAGCAATTGCGTTCGAACACCTGGTTCTCTGTTCTTTGCCTGCTGTGAGTGCCTAGATTTTGCACTCGCACAAAAATAGCTAACTATTGTTTCAGCTCCATGGGAATATTGATGAAACTCCTTTTCCATATGATTTCCAGTTTCATCATGGCAGCTAAATTCTGGAGGATTCTTACTTTTATCACAATTATTGATTTGCCATCCTTGCTCAAAGTCAATCTGATGTATCTATAGTTGCCCACTTCTTCAAGTTGTGTAGGTTCAGAGTCTTGCTAGTTGGTGCATTCTGGTTGTGGTTATAACCCTTTTCTCAATTGATCCCTACTCCGCACTCTCCTGGCGTTCTTTCAATGGTGAAATCCTGGATTTCAGCTTCGTTCGGTGTCTCATATTAGATTGACATCGTTAAGAAAACATAAAGTTTTAAAAGGACCGTTCATCAATGAGGATTGGAAGTGATGTGGTGTCTTTTGCATAATGTCTCCCAGGAATATATTAGCATTCACTGGGGAATAGAAAATCGTAGGTAAGCTCCAGATATTATCCTAACTAAGTCTTTGATGTTGTTATATAAAATCGGTGCTGCTTGAATTTTCGCGCTGGTATTAAGTGTTTCTTTGTTTCGAAACCTGAGGAATTTTACGCCAGCGTGATCAACAAGTTGCCAAATTAAAGGGATTATGTTATTAATAATGAGGGGAAATATTATCGTGATTAAATATTCCAATTAAGACCAAAGATGCTGTTGCTTCTTCCCAATTTTAAAATGCAACAGAACTTTGTTTCCAACCTAATATAATATTATATATAACTTCACAAATGCATACAACGAGTTCCTCATTTTCGGTCTTTGGATCATAAAATATGCAAAGCATATTCAAACTTGATAATAATTGTTTGGGTGCTGAAAAATCCATTACACTTTGTTCCCTTAAAGCACCTAAGGCGAACGCAATTCCATTAAGGGAACGATCGATACGGTGGTGAATAGATGGAGATGACTGAGGTGACTATAAATCACAATAAAAACAATGCACGTAGAAAAGTGCGTAAGTTTAGTGAAAGATCGCGTATGCCGTAAAAAATTGTACAAGAAACGTGTACGATTAAATATTGAATAAAATATTTAAAACATTAAAATGAAAATCGTGAAAAGGCGTGAGCCTTAAAATATGAAATGTATAACATTCTAGTTAGAGGGAAATTTGAAGAAAATGTGTGTTGAAAATTTCGTGCACAAGGACCATAAAATTTCTTGAATAAAGGATGTTCACACACATGTCCCATAAAAATTGAATAAAGAATGTGTTAGAATAAAATATAACAATGGAAAATTTGTAAAAGGGACAAGAATATATAAGCATAAATGTTTAAATACGGAAGTCATTTGAGGTTAAATGCAAAGAGATGCAACAATAGAGGTTGGGGTCCTGATAGCCTGCAGATAATGAAATGGATGTTACGGTATCGGTAAAAATCTAATTCGATATCGGCTTATAAAGGTAATTAAGGAAATGTTTACATTAAGATAAAACTTCAGATATCAAACGTTAATGGTAAGAATGCTGGGACAGAATAAGTAGTATTTTACATACATTGTATCATGTATTCGCTAATTGTTTTAAGTGCCAATGTAGCCGTGAATAGAGAGAGACACGCTCTCGCCACCCCACTCCCTTAAGCCAGGGAAACATCGAGTAAGAGACAACTTGAAGGAGAGAAAGCTGCCCCGGCTCTAAAAGATTGGAGGAATGTGAAATGAAGAGGCTTGCTCCAGGACTCATTGCAAACCTCGTCTTGAAATCGAACCCACGACCTAACGATCAGGATCACAATGCCCTAACCACTAAGCCTTCACAGAACATATACGTATACACACACACACACACACACACACAGACACACACACACACACACACACACACACACACACACACACACACACACACAGACACACACACACACACACACACACACACACACACACACACACACACACACACACACACACACACACACACACACACACACACACATATATATATATATACATTCACAAAACTTGTCTATTACTTTCAGTACT
>NC_142945.1:26865054-26930054 GCF_046866305.1 Octopus bimaculoides | reverse complement strand
TTACCTTGTATAAAATATCTTGGCGCTTATGCAAAATGACAAGTTAATACTCATTTTTAAAAGAAAAGTATTTATTAGTTTGAAATAAAATAGAAAGAAAAAAACAAAAATACAAACAGTTCCTTATTTGTATATTTGCAATAAATATATGTTAATATTTTTTCTAAATTTTATAAACGTAATCGCCATCTGTTCCATCGAAAGTTTATATGTGCAAAATTTAAACTCCACTCATAACAACTATATCAATTACCCCTCTTTCTCTCCTACTCTTCGTCTATCATTGTAATTCTTTCTCTCTCACTGTATGTGTGAAGCGTTCGTTTACATATTGCCTGCCACCTAACCTAGTATGTGCACTCATCCTGTATCTGTTATATTGTCTTTCGATTTCATTTAGTATTTTTTATCTTTTACTTGTTTCAGTCATTTGTCTGTGGCCATGCTGTGCCACTGCCTTCAAATTTTAGTCGAATGAATCGACTCTAGTATTTATTATGGTTTAATCCTGGCACTTACTCTATTGGTCACTTTTGCCAAATCGCTAATTTACGGGTACTTAAACACACGAACGCCGACACACACACACACAGACACACACACGCACACACACACACACACACGCACACACACACACACACACACAAACACACACTCACACACACAGACATCACCTAACTGTCTGGATGTTTTGCGTCCTTGTCCTATTCTGTATTATCTATACATATATATACATATATACTTACACACACACACATACATATATATAGATGTAATTGCATAGCAAGTGACCTGATCTGAGATCGTGTGCTGAAACAAAAACAATTGCAGCGTGGAAGGTGTTTATAAGCCATTTAAAATAACACACAAAAACCGTTAGATTCACTTCAACATTTAAATTTAATTTGCCAAAATATCTTCGTCGCAATATATAATTGCACACTGCAATTATATATATATATATATATATATATATATATATATATATATATATATATATATATATATGAATCAAAATAGTTTCATTCAAATTCGTTGGTACTCTTGACTTTCCAATTTGATACCATTTTGAATTTGAATGACAGAAGTTGATTTTTATTACCGTAAGGTGGGCTGTGATTGGTCGAGGAAGGTCACGCGTTGTCGGGGTTTGATGTTGGTATATGTGTAACAGCTAGCTGGAAAATATCGCATGATGGACAGGAAATTGACCACGTGGAGGAGAGGAAATAGACCACGTGGCGATTAGGAAATCGGTCAGGTTATTGGAGGGAAAGTAGGAAAGGGAAGCATGTGCAAGTATATAGTTCTATATGCGGGTGTGTAGATGTGCTCATATGGTTTTGCTTGCATGTGTGTATTGATGCGAGCGTGCGCATCTGTACATGGGCGCGCACGCAGACGTCTACACACATACGCTGGGACGAACATGCGTGCGTGTATGTGTCTGCCTGTGTGCATACACACATACACGTGCATATTCAGAAATGCAGCCACATACACGCATGCACACGCACACAAACACACACACACACACACACACACACACACACACACACACACACACACACACACACACACACACATCAACAAATGTTGATCAGTAAACGGTGATTTTAACTCACAGCATTCAAATTATTACACATTCATATATGGAATGAATAAATAAATTTGAATTTTAAGTACTTACGGAATTTTGATTTACTGTCGGTGACTTTTGGGCAAACCTGTATATATATATTCGCATGCATGTACGCATGTATACCAATGTCCGCGCACACATGCATGTGCACACACGTGTGCATTTGCGCGCGTGTGCGTGAGTACACACGCACAAAACAAGCGTTGGGGATTGGTAAGCGTTGGGAATTGATAAGCGTTGGGAATTGAGAATGCGTTGGGGATTGAGAATGCGTTGGGGATTGAGAATGCGTTGGGGATTGGTAATTGGCGGTCCTGCTCATGAGGTTGGTTGGTAGCAGTGACCTTGGTGCAGGTGGTGCAGAGTAGTAGTTGGTGTTAAGGTGGTACATCCGGGTTGTCGGCAATCAGAGGCCTGAAATTTGCCAAAAGTGCACAGCTCTGTGTCAGGAATATGATAAATCGTATTTCTTATTGATGGATGGTGTAAGGGTGGCTCTGTATACTACGGCACTTAGGGGGCAAGATCCTTCTAGAGGGCACATGGTGGGGTTTTAGCAGTTGCAGGTTGGGGCTGGGGTGGTGTGGGTGCATTTTTGTCTGTTGATGCTTGCGAGGTTAGATGCGATGTTGTCTAAGCAGGAGTAGCTCACCTTGTGAGTTTGTAATACTTATGGCATGTGGGGAAGTGTTACTTAATTAGCGACAGGAAGCCCCTAGCTACGTTGGTGGAAACTTCTAGGCTGAATGGGGGGTTATACCATATAATTTTCCTTCTCCTAATCCTCTTGGGGTGAGGAGAGGGTGTTCGGGGTTGTCCACATACGTGAACTTCTCAGTAAACCCGTTCCTAGCCAAAGCATCGTTGTAGTGGGAGGGGGCGTGAGGTTAGATAGTCGTTTCCTAATGCCTGGAACCAGGTTTCTAATTACAGCGGGGTGGGGGTGGTGTTTTGAGCTTTTGTGGGTGTATACTGTATCCTCGTTAGGATTCCTGTACGGGTAATAAATGCTCGTACTCAGGTCTAAGGTTTCGTCCAAGAAATCGACCATTGTCAGGTTGGTGGTAACCGTTATGGATAGGCCGAACTCCTTAAATATTTTTATCAAGTCCTTTCTGAACCTGTCTATGGTGTGGCCGTATCATATGCTTTGAGGTAGTCAGGCCGTCGTCCCTATAGGGGTTGACTTATGTAGGTCGGTACGTCACTTGAGGGTATCCAAGATGTATAACCCAACGAGGTCAGCGATTTCAGCCGCGCCAAAGCTCCCCAAAGAGACGTTGAACACTGAGGGCGTCTACACACCCACATATAGAACTATATATTTGCACATGCTACCCCTTCCTACTCCTAACAACTTGATCGATTTCCTAATCGCCACGTGGTCTATTTCCTGTCCTCCACGTGGTCAATTTCCTGCTCATCATGCGGTATTTTCCAACTAACTGTTACCCATAAACCAACATCAAACCCCGACACCGCGAGACCTTCCTCGATCAATCGCAACCCACCTTACGGTAATAACAATCAACTTCTGTCATTCAAATTCAAACTGGCTGACGACTAGCATCACGCTGGAAACTCAAGTGTACCAACTAATTTGAACCAAACTGTTTTGATCCATACATGTAACTCCCAATAAATTTGTTGGGTGCCGTTCTTTCGTTTGTCCACTCACCCGTGTATATATATATATATATATATATATATATATATATATATATATATATATATATATATATATATATATATATATATACATATATATATATATATATATATATATATATATATATATATATATATATATATATATATATATATATATGTAGTGAAACTACCTCCCGCCATTAGATACAAACTACTATCGCCATTACATACAATCTTCCTTTAAATATAAACAAACGCGAACGTAGGGGAAAACATTAACCTTGTCATCACGTGACTGATCATTATTCGAATCGGCAACTTCTTCGAACCGTTCCCGCCAGAACGCAAACTGACCAATCACGGCCTCTAATAAGGTCACGTGATAGAGTATATTTCTACCATCTGGTGAGCCAATAGTTTGTTATAAATAGCTTTAACTCGGCGGCCAAATTTGTCTCGGTCCAGTTCCTCTTTGAGAACTGTTCCGTGTACCACACGACAACAGCAGCAGCAGCCAGCGACCACTTCAGCAGCTTCGTCCAGCCAACGATGACCACCGCCGTCGCCACATCAGCAACGAGAGTCTACTACTACTATCCAGCATCATCGTCATGACCAACACGATTCTATGATTACTACTACCGAGCATCAATCTCCACCAGCGTCAACACGACTTACTATGTACACCACACCAAACTACCGCGGCACATCTCTCTCTTCGATTCTGTTAGGTGACTCAGCTTCACCACGGTAAATAAACAGACAAGGGTTCTTAAACAGACAAGAAATTCTCAGCCAGCGACGAACATCTGTATAACAAGAAACACGGCCCGGCATCGATGCCACGACATCTCAACTAGTGATCAGCACTGCCACACTCAGCCTCTCCTCACTTTCACATACAGAACTTTTCCTATAGCGTACTAACGAACTGGTATAATTGCTCACGTGTCATTTACTCACTCTTTCTATCTGCTGTAATAACTCACACATGTATCACTCACATACACACTTTTCTTTGTATGACGGCCTGTCTTTGATTATGTTATTATATGTCGCATTCACACTCTCACACAGACATACACTTTAACGCCATAATAAATATCTCTGTTATTCATCTAATACGGTTGTGGTCTTTCATTACTGGTCATCTATGTTATCGTCGCATAACATATCATCTATATCATCATCGATATATAATTGTGTGTTCGACCGTGTGACACGTTTAAATAAAAGGAGTCCTCTGTTTTTCCATTCGTCACCATTGCTCCTTTTTGAGTTCGCACGGTCGTCCCTTACATATATATATATATATATACGACGAGCTTCTTTCAGTTTCCATCTACCAAATCCACTCACAAGTCTTTGTCCACTTGAGGCTATAGTAGAAGTTCAAGGTGTCACGCAGTGGGACTGAACCTTGAACCATGTGGTTAGGAAACAAGCTTCTTACCACATAGTCACGCCTGCGCCTGTTTCTCACTTTTACTCTCTCTTCCTCTCTTTCTCTCTATACAGTGTTAAGCGTGAATGGGGAAAACCAACCGACCAACGAACATTCAACGAACACTTATATATATACATGTATTTAAACATATGCATTGATTTACGTATATTGTATATATTTCGATATATTTCCACACGCTTAGTAAATTTAATTCTGTCTCGAGTGTACAGGACCACTGGGCCTGAACCTATCACAATTTATGTGGGGTTTGAGCAGTTGCGAGTACAAAACTCTCCCAGAACGGTACGCTAATCTGTTTCACTTAGCTGTTGTTGGTACTTATTTTGGCTGAATTAAAAACAAAGTAGCATGAAATAAAATCTCTTATTTTAAGGACACAATGCGCCGTCTAATCCCAAAATCGAACATACGACCTACAGATCACAAGTACGACAACCAAATCTATGTATCACGTGCCTTCATATATATATATATATATATACAATCACAAACTTAAATGTATACATGGATATTTGTATATACAATTATATGTATATATTTTTAGACATACATATATGAGTATATATATATATATATATATATATATATATATATATGTATATGTGTGTGCGCGCGCGTGTGTATACGCATACATGCGCGCACACTTACACACAGACATACACATACGTGTGTGTGTATACGGAGAGAGAGAAAAAGAGAAAGAAAGAAAGCATGGTTGTAAAAACACAAATATTCAATCCTAACTCTTTCTCTATAGTAATTTTTAACAATAGTGTTAATGAACGTGGCGAGAGCTGAGTTGTCGATCAACTTCCGGTGACAACACGGTCAACTAATTTGTTACGTTCTTTGTTCAGACACAACAAAAATAAACTGTCTCTCATACACGTGAAACCTGAGGCATTACGACCTTCTGACATCGCTTCCTCTCTACCTTCTCCACCACTTCCCTCTTCCTGAAACTGCAGTTATTCATTCGTTCATATCGAGTTCACTTTGGTGGTGAGGTAGATGGAGATTTTTTAAAATAAATCCGCAGAGTCAGTGCTTCCATTAGGATGAACTGAACACAAATATTTCTCTGTCGAGGTCATTTACAACATTTGTATAGTTATAGCCATATGTTTAATACACATTATTTTCTCGTGAAATCAGTAAAAGAGCAGTGCCCATGGCCCATCCAGGACTGTTAGGAGGCAGGAAAGTATCGTCAAACTGAAGACCCGGCTAGGATGTGTTAGTATAGAGGACCCAGTTGAAGACACCCCAAAACCTTGCAATAATCTTAAACTGGCAACGTATTAAGTTTACCACTCAAGTAGAACGCCACATCATTGTTGTTGAGAGTAGTATGCTACTCCTTTTTCCTATTGAGACTTTCAAGGAAAATAATAAATTCTAAGGAAGCCTTTTCTTGACTTCAATTGACTCTTAGCGGGTGTTTGGTTAAACACGGGGTGGTTTTAATCTAGAGGTATCTTTGACTGAAGAGACACAACTAGGTCGAGACACTGTGATGTCTTAAAGTGTCATTACGTCATTGAATCGAGTGTGTGGTGAAAACTCATCATCTGAAAGGAGAAAGTGTTCTTCAAAGAAGGAATAAAACAGCGATTAGTATATTCATGTTAGAAGCTGTCGAAAGTATCAACAATAAATATGCACGTCATTCTTTTAATTCTTGCTGTTCTCCGTGCGCATGACAACTTATTATCAGTTTTGCAGACATTATCACGCATCAGCAAATAATTTATAGAATTTCATAAACAAGAGCTGCCATTCTTCTTTAAGTTCGTTAATCCGATGAGGGCTTTGACAAAAAAGACACAATCAGGTCAAAACACAGCAGTGTTTTAAATCTTCTTGCTTCAATGAATCAAGTGTATTGTAAACACACACTATCAAAAAGGAGATGTTCTTCGAAGACGAAATCTAGCAACGATTAGTATACTCACATTCGAATCTGCCAGAACGTAGATACATTATAATTGAAAGATGACGGAATAATCATGGCTAGAACATCTTTGATCATATTACCGCTTTATGGTTGATCTGAACCCGGGAACCATGTAGTTGAGAAGCAAGCTTCTTACCACACAGTCATACTTGCTCCAATGTATCAGGCTTTGGTGCCAGGGCTCGATTTGTTCGACTAAAACCCTTCAAGGCGATGCCCTAGAATTGCCGCAGTCAAATGATTGAAACAAATAAAGGATAAAAGATAAACTTAAATGTTTGTGTGTGTGTGTGTGTGTGTGTTTGTGTGTGCGTATTTTACTCAATACTGCAATCGTGTCTGTCTACCTACAGGGGCCGATCAACGTGCAAGAAATGGCAGTCAAATCCCCGGCAGACCACTGCATGCCGTCTTATATAGAGAAAGGAAACAATGCAGTCTTTCATAACTCTAAAAGAATGGAAGGTCATTGCTGGACTACCTTTGATCATATGTTTCCTCGATGACCTAAGGCTAAAAAAGCAGCAGTAGCAGCAACAACAAGCAACATAATTGCACATGAACCAATAGAGCAGCTTCAACGCAGTCATTCAAAATAACAGACAAATCTATATTAAATCACACCCTGTCGTGCTAGATATACAACGTCGGTAAAGACAAAAAAAAAAAAAAAAGAACTAGGAAAATAGACAACAAAAAAAAACAAACAAAACAAAAACAAACAAAGAAAAAACGTAATAGTTATGGTTGTAAAGTCTTTGATCATAGTTCTGCTGGAATAGAAGTGACCTGAGGTTAAACAATATCAATAACTAAATTACAAGTAGAAAAAGCAAAAAGCCAAGTGTAGCCATGGGCAGAGTACAGCAGCGATAGCGATGGAAGGATATGTTCCATTGATTTTTGGTCAGGAACAAACTGAACCAGTCGTGAATTTTTAGACTGTAATTTTTAGAATTTTTATCAAATCAACTGACATTATCGATATTTTAAACTTACATCACCGATTCTTACCGGCGAAGACGACCTAATATTTAATTCTGTAAAACGACCGTGGACTTGCAACTTTTTATCTTAATATTTAATGAGAGGGATAAAGGAAGAAAGAACGTACCCCAAACAACTGTTTCGGGCCTCCTCTGTGACTGCACAGGTGAGGGTATTCTTAGAGACCTTGTCATAATGATTGCAAAAGAGTGCAACCCGTTAAATGGTCTCAACGTTCATAATGTTAAACACCACAACAAACTTACTACTACTACTACTACTACTACTACTACTACTGCTGCTGCTGCTGCTGCTGCTGCTGTCTCTCTCTTTTTCTCTCTCCTTCCCATTCCCACTCTCTATATATATAAAGAGAGAGAGAGAGAGAGAGAGAGAGAGAGAAAGAGAGAAAGAAAGAGAGAGTACGTGAGAAAGAGTGAGAAAGTGAGGAGGAGAGGCACAGTGCAGATAGCCACATCAAATTTCATGACATTTGTCCAGTATCCTCAGTGCACATAAAACATTTACAGTGCGCAATGGAAACACTATTCACATATGGTGAACTTCAATTAGCTTTTATGGAGCGTGCATGCCTTTAGTTTTGCGCGAAACATCAATAATTTATTGAAATGGCGATGAAGGCAAGTAAAAGCTCAGAGATCTTTAAATTCTAATAAGCATAGTGGTAGTAGTCGAGGAAATTTGAGCACAGTAATCACTCGCTATATCGCGGTTCACCTATCGCACCCTTTGTACATCGCGGATTTTTCTGGCTAATATATGTAAATTTATATCGCGGACTTTTCAGTATATCGCGGGTTTCTGCAGCCAATGGATATTTATGTACGTTTAGATTTAAATTATTTTTCTGTGGTAAACTACGCATTTTCACGCCTACAAATTGATAAATAAAAATAGAGTACAGTACTGCACTGTATAACACATTAATTAAAGTATATTCTTTTCTCCTCTAGGCACAAACCCCGAAACTTTGAAGGAGGGGACCAGTCGATTATATCGACCCACTACGCAACTGGTACTTAATTTATCGACCCTGAAAGGACGAAAGGCAAAGTCGACCTCGGCGGAATTTGAACTCAGAACGTAAAGACAGACGAATTACCGCTAAGCATTTCAGCCAGCTCACCGCCTTGTTAATTAAAGTATATTAAAAGAAAATACGTAGTGTGCCGTAGATGAGTAAACAAAGAATCGCACATACTGTATGGAAAACGAAACTCGGGAGGTGCGTGTGTGGTATTGTTTTGCATTTATAATAAAATAAATATATACAAATTATAAAAAATAATTAAAAAAATATATACAGTACAGTACAGTTTCTACTTCGAGGATTTTCACGTATCGCGGGGTGGGGGTGGGGGTTAGAACGTAAAACCCGCGATAGTCGAGGGATTGCTGTAATATAAATTAGAACACTATTGAGAATGGAGGGAGACAACGAAGGTGGTGTCTGTTTTGTCTACTTCTGGCTTCATAATTTAAGATAATAATGTGAACAAATATTTACGGAAGCTCATAATCGTAAAATCATTATAATATAAAACTAAGCAAAACGACAAACGGTTTATGAAGTAGGGAATCGTGTATTAGTTTTCAAATTAGATGTCGTTATCATAGATACGTGTTCGACTTGATGTTTATCAAGAGGCCTTTCGTTGATATTTGTTATGCCATCAATTCAGATCAAAGCTGTTGATATTTCATTGACAATTGTTGATAGTGGCCGACCACTTTTATTGAAAATCAGTAACAATGAGTGAAGGATAATGAAATCTGTCCAGAAGAAGGTGACACTGTTTGTAAGAATTGAAGATGAAGGGGATGGGTGGGGGATGAGGTATTATGGTAAATCGAAATAGTATGTGAAGTTGCATGTAAACAGATTAAAATCGACAAGACAGGGTAAAGTATCCAAATAAGATGTTCGACGGAAACTTGTCGTTGATTTTCAAGCTAGAATGCACGATTCACTTTTCTGGAATGATTGACTTATTTAATTCGTTGTAATTCATCTAGCACTCATTTGGAACCCATGCAGAAATCAATATCATGTTCTCAGCACACACATTATGCCTGCATGTTTGTCGATAAAAGATGTTGACATTAAGCTGGAAAATTCCCATGGCAACTCTCTTGAAAATGGACGCTGGACGCTATTTCGTTTAGAAGATTTTCCGGAACAGAGATATTTAAGTGAGGATTATTTATAATTTCAATGCCGTTTTTCAAGATATCTAAAGTGCCTCTCACAACAAGTAGCAATACAATGCTTTAACATCATCATACATATATAAAAGCATTTACACATTTGACCGTGTGTGCATAGACACTCTAGCTCTTTCTCTCATTCTCTCTTACTGTTTCTCTCATTCTCTCTTACTCTTTCTCTCATTCTCTCTTACTCTTTCTCTCATTCTCTCTTACTCTTTCTCTCTCTCTTTCCCCTCCCCCTCTCTCTCCCTCCCTCTTTCTCACACACAGAAAGACATTAAAACACAAACGCGCACACATAAATTATACAAGAGTTACCATAATTTTCAACACATGACAATGGCAGAAACGATTTTCTAAGTGAGTATAGAAATGAATCTCATTGGTGCCCTTAAAGTTGACATAAACCATCCACCCCCCGTTACTCTCTTGTTTTCTGTCATTCATTTCAAAATAAATCGATGTTTTTACTGTAGCAATGCTTTCTCTTTCACTAGCTGTAATGCCAGCTGCAAATCATTGCAATTTCTTCTTCTGTTTGTCTGTCCGCCAGTGTCGCTCTCTCTCTCTCTCTGTTTCTGTCTCTCCCTCTCTTTCTCTCTTTTCCCTTCTCTCTTCAGGCTAATAACTTGGATTCTTTTCTTCTATTGGCAAATATACGCCAATAAATGTTGATGAAAATGATAAAAACTACCGAATGATCAAGTGAATGTACAGAGGTGTTCAAATTGTGGCAGGGTCGATTTTTGTATTTTATTCAAAAGGAATTGATAAAATAAATGATCATTATATAATACTGATATCGTTTTCCTGATTATCAGCTAACAGTCTGACCAATCTGTTTAATTTTCGCAGCGTCACCATGCTGCTTTTCAGTTGGCAGGTAAACTTTTGATGCGTACCATTTAATTATGGTTGGTTTCTGGCTGCTCTGAAAGTGGCTCTTTCATCCTTTGATGTGTTCTACTTTTCATGTAGATTGATCCTAAAAATCCTGGGATGACATCCAGTTTAGTCACCGATCACCCATATGTTAGAGAGGATGTAATGGCTAACACAGTTTGCCGGCACAATATGACATGACCATATCAGCAGTACCGTCTTGAGGCGTGAGCACATTGAGCAGTCGCCCAGGGGCTCCACAGGTCTAGTGGCCCAATTCTGATCTAAGTATATTTTGCCTTGTCAATAAATAAACACTATAGGGCCCAGTGCATTGTTTGACACGGGGGCCAACAATGCCGTCAGGACGGCCCTGCATACTAGTTTAAGTATGCTCCAATATTTACTATGTAATATAACTGCAGCAAGTAAAGCAATAAACTGCCAGAATCATTTGCACAGCGGCGTTTGCACAGCGGAGTTTGCACAGCGACAGAAGGCAGAAACGTTAGCACACCGGGTGAAATGCTTAGAGGTATTTCGTCTGTCTTTACATTCTGAGTTCAAATTCCGCCGAGGTCGACTTTGCCTTTCATCCTTTCGGGGTCGATAAATTAAGTACCAGTTACGCACTGGGGCCGATGTAATCGACTTAACTCCATTGTCTGTCCTTGTTTGTCTCCTCTATGTTTAGCCCCTTGTGGCCAATAAAGAAATAAGAATCGTTAGCACAACGGGCAGGATGCTTAGCGGCATTTCGTCCGTCTTTACGTTCTGAGTTCAAATTCCGCCGTGGTCGATTTTGCCTTTCATCCTTTCGGGGCCAATATAATAAATACTAACCAGCTGAGTACTGTGGTCGATGTAATTGACTCACTCCATCCTCCGAACTTGCTGGCCTTGTGCCAAAATTCGAAACCAATATTACTATGTTAAGCATACAATGCACACGGTATTGAATACTGCTTAATATTACTATTTTTAGTATGTAATACTATTATATTACACATAAAATTTTAAAGGATTAATAAAGTATTATTAAAATTTATGTATGTTATATTGCTAGATTAATTTCGTAACATTATTGTATCAAGTATATATATTACTGGATTAAGCGTATGATAATGTGTATAACATTAAGCATGTAAAATTATGAAATTATGTATGTAACGTTACTAAATTTAATATACAATATTATGTAATGTTACTTAAATATTAGATAAGGTTAAGTATGCAACTTAACGAGATTTAAGAATTAATAGATAAAATATGCATATTACTAAATCAAATATTGATATTACTAGAATAAGCATGTAATATTACTAGATTAAGAATGGAATATTAATGGATTAAAATTATAATATTACTAGATTATATATGTAATAATAATAGACCAAATATAGAACATTGCTAGACAGTGTATAGTATTGCTGGATGAAGTAAATAGAATTATTGGAATATGTATGGAATATTACTAGATTATTATGTAACATTATGTATATTAAGTATATGATATTATTGCAATGCAAGTATGTAATATTTTGAGATTAAGCTTCTATTTTCAATAGATTAAGCTATCAATGTTACTGGATTAATTAAGGCAGCGAGCTGGAAGAATCGTTAACACACCGGACAAAATACTTAGTGGTATTTCGTCCGTCTTTACCTTCTGAGTTCAAATTCCGCCGAGGTCGTCTTTGACTGTCATCCTTTCGGGGTCGATAAAATAAGTACTAGCCGAGCACTGGAGTTGACGTAGTCGACTTAGCCCATCCCCACCGAACTTGTTGGCCTTGAGCCAAACTTTGAGACCAATATTACTGGACTAAGTATGTAATATTGGTAAATTAACTCTTATATTGCTAGATTAAATATGTGTAAATAGTGAAGGCATGGTGCATGCTACTATTAAGTCATACGTGATTGTGTATGACGGTTGAGATATTAGTAATCTATAATACTATTCTATTTGTTAGAATATGTTTGATTGATGCATATGAACAAGGGAATAAAACATTTCATATAATGAAGCAAGTTTGATTGTTACTTCACGTAATAAAGCAAATTTGATTGTTACTTCATGTAATAAAGCAAATTTGATTGTTACTTATTAACCACTATGACTATGAAACAAAATCAGACATCATTAAGATACTTAAGATAATGAAAACAATGTTCTGAAGACTCATTAATTTATATATCAAAATACAGTCTCATTTATAAAATGTAGAATTTCTATGGGGCATGCAAGCACAAAAATATCAGGTCATGTATGCAACAATCCAATATTAAGAATATATTATAATATTATGTATACATTATTATTATATTAAGTATGAGCTCATGTCGCTGCCTGCCATGCTAGAAATATTTGACAGATCTCTTTCAATATACATGATCAGCTTAAACAATGAAGGATATATTGATGGATTAAGTCCTTTATAAATTAAAAGACAAGAGTGTGATGGCTTGAATATCCTTGATTATAGATTTGCTTGATCAGGGTTGACTTGAATTAAACAACAGTTGAATCAAGTATGTTGTATTGCTAAACTTATATAGTCTATATAACTAAATTTGCTGTACATTCAAAGATAATGTATGGACTGATTCCAGACTATACATGTAGCATTAGAAGATATTGTAGACACTCTTAATATATAATGTATGCATTGTCACTCAAATATTTATGTGACATTAGAAAATAATGTAGGCACTGATTCTAAGCTATATATGTAATTGTATAAGATACTGCATGTACCCATTCTAAATCATGAATGCAATATTAGTAGGCAATAAGGCGGCGAACTGGCAAAATTGTTAGCACGCCGGGCAAAACGCTTGTCTGTTTTTACATTCTGAGTTCAAATTCCGCCGAGGTCGACTTTGACTTGCATCATTTCGGAGTCGATAAAATAAGTACCAGTTGAACACTAGGAATGATGTTATCCACTTATCTTCTCCCTCGAACTTTCTGGCTTTGTTCCAAAATTTGAAACCAATATTAGTAGGCAATATATGCAGTGTCTAAGGCAGTGAGCTAGCAGAGTCGTTACTACGCGGGTCAAAATGCTTAGCGATACTTCATCCGTCTTTATGTTCTGAATTCAAATTCGGCCAAGGTCGACTTTGACTTTCATCTTTTCGCGGTCAATAAAATACATGGCAGTTGGGCACTAGGGTCGATGTAATCGACTCACCTCTTCTCCTAAACTTCTTAGCCTTGTGCCAACATTTTAAACCATTATATACATTGTTTCAAAATTATGCATAGAACTATAGAAGGTAAGCATAAAACAATGGCCATCTGATTGATTGGCATAAAGCTGCTCTTCAGTGCACAATACCCTCTCTGCTATAGACTGATGTCTCTTCGTCTTTTCTCTCTGCCTTTTCTACTGCTACTGGTATGGCACCTGTTATTCAGAGTTGGCTAATGTAATGTCTCTACGACTCAGGCCCTTATGACTCAATCATTTCTTGTCCTCTCATCACTTGTATTTAGCCACCCCATGCCACCATGCCCCCCCATCCTCCACAGAGAACTTTTATTCCCAGGTCTTCCTTCCCAGATCTTGCCCCATCTGAAGTACTCTCTTTACTAATGGTTTCGCTAAGGTTGTTAACTTCCAAACTATTCAATAAGAACATTAACAGCTGAAACCAACAATAAAATAAAAATATGTGTTCGACATTATAAGGTTTCTAAGCTGTGTATGCAACATTACATTGTAAGTTATGCAATGTTAAACGCTTCTAGATTATTTATGTGACACCACGTGATAATGTATGAGGTGTTTTATAATTATGTATGTGACATTTCACGATAATGTATGCAATGTCTCTAAATTAAGTGAGCATTACATTACAAGAGAATGAATTATAGTGTTGCTATATTATGTGCCACATCTCAAGATAATATAAGGCATTCCTAGATTATGTATACCATATTTGAAGTTTATATGTTTGTGTTGCTAGATTATGTATACAACATTACAAGATGATGTAAGCAGTTTTGCTAGACTCCAGATGGTAATATATGCAATTTTATTAGGTGATGTGCGCAACATTATACTGTAATGTATGCAGTGTTGCTAGGTTATGTGTGTAATATTACAATGTAATGAATGCACTGTTGCTAGGTTATGTACGTAAAAGTACAAGTTTGCCATTATCTTGTCTCTTCGATATCACTGTTTGCTCTTTGTGCAGGGGAAAAAAATGTTTTACTCATATTAGGGTGATGCCAGAAGTAGCACATATTTGTTTCTCTGTGTTTGTATGCGTTTGTATGTGTGTGTGTGTGTGTGTGTGTGTGTGTGTGTGTGTGTGTGTGTGTGTGTGCGTGTGTGTGTGTGAGTGTGTGTGTCTCTGTGTGTGTGTCTCTGTGTGTGTGTGGATGTGGTCTGGTTGTTTTTACGTTTTGTATGTGTATTTTTCCAATATAACTTGTGAGTGCGATTTCCTGGGCTGCTCAAGTCAACCAATAAAATTCTAACCATTAGTGCTGAGCGTTTAATATTAAATTGTTGCTGTCGTTTCTCTTGTTAACTCTGACTCAGCTCTGTTCGAGAAAACCAATAATTAAAGACGCTTTAGCTGTGACCATCCTGTAAATTTCTAATGTGCAGTGCAAACAAAGTCCACTGATTTTACTGTAACTTGCAGACTAATGCTCAAAGGTGTTCCAACCGTGGCTATCATGTTTTGTCTCTTACTGGTTGACATATCTTGAGCTATATTATTCTATGTACTTTTCCATCTTTAAGACGGTAGTGTTTGATATGAATCACATAAAGCTGCTTCTTCTAGCAGGTTCTATCTCAAGTATGAGTTATGTGTCTTGGGATACAGTTTAACAGTAATGGAATACAAAGTGATCAACTTGTTGAAAGGTCATCATCAGGTTTGTGTCAGCATCATCAAGAGATGCAACACGAACTAGCCACGGAACCATTTTGTGGTCATTTGATCAACTAGAAATAGCAGCCAAATCTTCCACCAACGTCTTAAAAAGAAAGGATACATTAGATAATGTAAACATGGATGGTCACGGCTGGAATATATTTAGTTATAATCGATCAAGGTTGACCAGGCGAGCTGGTAGAAACATTAGCACGCCGGGCGAAATGCTTAGCGGTATTTCGTCTGTCTTTACGTTCTGAGTTCAAATTCCGCTGAGGTCGACTTTGCCTTTTATCCTTTCGGGGTCGATAAATTAAGTACCAGTTACGCACTGGGGTCGATGTAATCGTCTTAATTCCTTTGTCTGTCCTAGTTTGTCCCCTCTATGTTTAGCCCCTTGTGGGCAATAAAGAAATAAGGAACTAAACGTCAGCAACAGTAGCACTAGCAGCAACAACAGCAGCAATAGTTGTAGCAGCAACAGCAGCAGTAATAGTAGCAGCAACAGCAGCAGTAGTAGCAGCAACAGCAGCAGCAGTAGTAGCAACAGCAGCAGTAGTAGCAGCAACAGCAGCAGTAGTAGCAGCAACAGCAGCAGTAGTAGCAGCAACAGCAGCAGTAGTAGCAGCAACAGCAGCAGTAGTAGCAGCAACAGCAGCAGCAGTAGTAGCAACAGCAGCAGTAGTAGCAGCAACAGCAGCAGTAGTAGCAGCAACAGCAGCAGCAGTAGTAGCAACAGCAGCAGTAGTAGCAGCAACAGCAGCAGTAGTAGCAGCAACAGCAGCAGTAGTAGCAGCAACAGCAGCAGCAGTAGTAGCAACAGCAGCAGTAGTAGCAGCAACAGCAGCAGTAGTAGCAGCAACAGCAGCAGTAGTAGCAGCAACAGCAGCAGTAGTAGCAGCAACAGCAGCAGTAGTAGCAGCAACAGCAGTAGTAGTAGCAGCAACAGCAGTAGTAGTAGTAGTAGCAGTAGTAGTAGCAATACCGATAGCAATAGTAACATACATAACAACAGCAGTGTATTGTACGCTGTCTTCGTTCCTACCGTTTCTCATTTAATCCACACCTCACCAAGGATGGATTCAATATAATGGCACCCTGGGCGACTGAAAGAAATAAAAATTCTCAGCTATGAAAACTAAGGAAAGTGCATAAAATTCTAACACAATTATTTTTTGTGGTATGGACATTATTCATGAAATAATATTGCAAATAAATTATTTTTTTGCTACGCTTCTTGAATTTTCTTGCATTTATCTTTATTCATTGTACAAGTTTGTTTTCCTGTTCTTTCTTTTCTATTTGGCAACTTCAGAATTCTTAGTTTCTGCTCCTAACTTCGTAAATTTCATCTTCGATAAAGAAACTTATCTATTTCGTGCACGCAGAACGGTGTTGTAAGCTTATTTGAGTCGATAGCTAATTAGAGGTAAATCTTAACATGGACTTTAAATGGCCTCAAGGCAGGTTCATGAAACTGATATGAATGCTTCGCAAGTATGATTAATCATATGAAAAATGCAAAATTGAATTGGTTTGAACTATTATAAGGAATATAGGGGTAAGATATAAATATCTTACATCCACATACAATTACATTTAGTAACTTCCATGTAAGATAGATAGATGCATTAGCATACAATTCCACCACCATATACATAAACAAAAGATAGAATGACATGAAAATTGTATATCTCTATGATAATTATATTTAAGTTTATAAGACCGCATAAGGAGATTTGTAACAAGATTTTATGCGTCTTCGCGCGCCTTTATCAAACTCTCATTATTACAGAGCTGCTTAACTGAAAATTGTAGACAAACGTACAAAGATACACTTCATTACTAATTTATTTCTCTCGATATATACATATATATATATATATATATATATATATATATATATATATATATATATATATATATATATACATATATATATATATATATATATATATATATATATATATATATATATATATATATATATATACATACACACACACATATATATATCTTCCAACCTACGGCTGTTCTCTCGTTTTTATTTAAAATTTGTGCACATATACTTGTGCCGTCTATTGGTGCCATAGATAATTGATGGTTTTTGAAATGTTTTCTATAAAAAATACTACGATTTCCTATTGTGTAAATAGTATTGCAGAGATTGATAATAAAATACTGAAGAATGCCTAGACAGTTTACGGTGTATAACGGCGGATTTCTTCCGTGTATTTTGTTATAGTTTCTGCTGCATAGTTTGTTAGAGCACGCTCTCTCTCTCTCTCTCTCTCTCTCTCTCTCTCTCTCTCTCTCTCTCTCTCTCTCTCTCTCTCACTCTCTCTCTCTCTCTATCTATCTATCTGTCTGTTGCCTGTCTGTCTACCTGTCTGTCGTGAAACATGTGCCTAATTCCTAACAGTTCAAGAGATAATTATACTTTAATAAAATCATATTCAAATTCTTTAGTTATAGGATTTCATTAATTGAATCCAAATGTCGCTCCACTTAACGTCCTGCATACATACTCGCGCGCACGCGCACATAATTCACTTACATTGATAAACTATGGTACAAAGCAATACACACACGTACATGATTGCACGCTTATGTCCTTATATCCATGTACTCACACACATATAACCATTCACACTAGGGCCATCATATGACGGCACTCACTTGCCTGTTATCTATCGTCCTGATATCGATATCATGCATCAGTCAAAGGCGGTGAGCTGACAGAATCGTTAGCACGCCGGGAAAAAATGCTTAGCGGCATTTCGACCGTCTTAACGCTGTGAGTTCAAATTCTGCTGAGGTCGACTTTGCCTTTCATCCCTTTAGGGATTGATGAAATAAGTAATAGTTAAGCACTGGTGTTGATGTAATCAACCTACACCCTACCCTCGAACTTGCAGGCCTTGTGCCAAAATTTGAAATCAATGTTACCTCAATCATATACAAATATGATTGCCTTCCTATATATAAAAATAAACCTTATGCTAAGTCACTTGACATGTATTTGATGCTTTCTTTTCATGTTTCTGTGGTTGTGTAAATCAAGGTTAGCTTTAATCGAGCAGAGTTATAATCGAAAGCATTCCACCCATGACAGTCCAGTTTTTTCTTAAGACGCAGCATATCTGGGTTTACATTATCTACTGGCTATTTGAATAAGATTTACTTGTCAATTGCAGAAAATCCAGCCACCAGGGAGAATTTTCCTTACAGCTTCGTATTTTATAGGTTACTTTATACTGGATTCTAATATCTCAGCTGCGTACTTATCTACACTGCGAAATCAGCTGACAGTTATTTCTCCTGAAACATAAAGATGCACTTGACAGTATACATCAGTGGTTCCCAGCCTGGGGTCCGCAGACTCCTGGCGGTCCGCAAAGGTAGTACTGGGGGTCCGTGAACTAAATTCAATGGATATCGTTGGTTACTTTTTCTTCCTCCGTCTTTCCATTTTTGGACTTTCTTTGTTTCCGATGAAGAGCTCCGCTCGAAACGTCAAATTCTCTTTCTTTCCTTTCCCGAGCGTCCAGTAACACAATCTGCATCACGTCCTCATGTTGTTTATTGTTGTTGTTTTTTTGTCTTTTTCCGTTTTTGAACCTATATATATATATATATATATATATATATATATATATATATATACATACACAAGAATAAGCATATTAAAAGGGTCTGTAGGAAAACTCATTTAAATAAGAGTGTTGAGAACCACTGTTATACACAATCGAGTAGTACAAGATATTTTAGCCGTTGCTGTGCAGTGTAAGGGATAAATATAAATAAATCAAGTAGTGTATAAATGTTTCAAATTTTGGCACAAGGCCAGCAATTTCGGGTGAGGCGTTAAGCCTATTACACCGACCTCAGTGCTCAACTGGAACTTATTTTATCAGCCCCGAAAGGATAAACTGCGACGTCGACCTCAGTGGAATTTGAACACAGACGAAATACCCGACATGCTATCGATTCTGCCAGGTCGCCGCCCCTAAGAAGTGTATGAATATAAACAAATGTTATATGTAATATAAATATAAAGGAATGTATTTTTTCTAGTTTATTCTTGGATGGAAAAAGTGGAATTGTCCTGATCGATTTCAATTTTAGTTAGGTTTCTCTTCAAAGGTTATGCATTCACCTTTTTCTACCAACTGAGAAATATAGCGTTTAATGAAATCCTGCTAGCTTTTAAACCGCTTTGGCTAAACAGTGTAACTTTTTTTCCCTTTACGAAGAAATTAGAAAAAATATATTTGTTTACATTTATTTATCTAGTATATCCGGTTTCTCAACGCATTGATGGCTAAAGTAGCTTGCACTGCTGCGTAGTGTACATTACTTTACATTTACAGTATCCCGAATATACAGGGCAACAGTAATCTATTACATGTATTGGGTACTTACTCTTTTACAGATGTAAATGCACACACACACACACACACACACACACACACACACATACACACACACACACACACATGGATGTATGAAAGCGCATGTATGGTCCAACGAGCAAGTTTAGTCCTCATAGTCGTTGCTTGAAGAGAAATCTGATTGTGCAGAGTGCGGCAAAAACAACCGCTCAAATTCACTTTTGGGCAGTGTAAAATATGGGAGATTTTCTGCCGTACATTGTAGTTATAAGTCTGATTCAGTTATTAGCTTTTTCATTATGAACTCTTTTGTATATTTAAAGTGATGAAAGCCTTGAGAAATATCATTGTTTAAGTGTTATAATGCTAATTCTAATCGGATTAAAAGATTATATTTAGGGATTATATTGATAGCTTTCTAGGGCTTTCTATCAAACAAACATGAAAACTGTTCTGATTCTGCTCTTTGCCCTCATTTCTGTCTTTCTCACTTTTCTTCTTTTCTCTTTATCTCTCTATCTCTATCTCTCTCAAATCATTATATGTTCCCGTATATAACTCGTTGTTTCACAATCTCTGAGAGCCGGAATCATAGCAGCTTTCTGCTATCTTCTTTGGATAGTGCAATTCAACTGTTATGCGGAACTATCTTGCCGTTAACTTCCTTTCTACTACACAACACATGATCTCTGTTGATTCTAATACTGTCTTCCTACCGGAAACTGTAGTTCTGTGAACTTAATCCTAATATACATTAATGGTAGTACATATAGCTCTTCAATATTCCCCAATCTTCGGGCGGCGAGCTGGCAGAATCGTTAGCACACCAGGCAAAATGTAGCATTTTGTCCGTCTTTACGTTCTGAGTTCAAATTCCACGGAGGTCGATTTTGCCTTTCATCTTTTCGGGGCCGATTAAATATATACTCGTTTAGCACAGGGTTCGATGTAATCAACTTACCACTTCCCCAGAACTTGCTGCCCTTGCCTTTTTCTCAATTTTTGATTTTATAAAACGGCTGAAATATTTAAGCACTGAACTAAATGCTTTACAGTATATATTTTCTGCTGGCTGTGCTTTTGTCTCTAACTTCTTCCAGGGTCGACTTTGTATTTTTTCATGCCACCTCCGGCTTCATAAATAAGTAAATAAGTAGTAGACACATACTGGAGTCGATTCAGCCTCTTCTCATTACAAATATTTGAGTTTTTGCTAATGTAAGAAATCCAAACAGCTTAAGATTTTCAATTTAATATTTTGAGAAAATTTAAAGTGACGAGCTGGCAGAATTGCGAGTACGCAGGGAAAAAGCTTAGCAGTATTTTATCCGTCTTTACGTACTGCGTTCAAATTCTGTCGAGGTCGACTTTCCTCATTTTAGGGTTGATAAAATAAGTACCGGCTGATTGATGTAATCTACTTGCTCCCTCCGCCGAAATTTCTGGCCCTGTACCAAAATTTGAAACCAATATTTTGAGAAAATTTATCTCACATAGGAAAATCAATTAAATGGCAATCAATTATATTGAATTGTTCAGGCAGCTGACTTAACGGATATATCCATGTATTATCTTGAACCTTTAAGACTAATCTTCAAATTCTAAAAGGACTGCGAAAACATTTGTTTATTATTTTGAAATATTTGATAAAATGTAAATATGAAATATGTTGTAGAATAAGCCATAAGCATAAATGCTACATTTAATATTTACAGCAAACAAAACTTAAAGAATGTTTTTCAATGAGTAGTATTAAATGTTATAGGTTGTACTGGGATATATTTAAAAGAGGAGTCGCAGAAAAAAATTGGTTTGTTAAAAGGAACCACCATGGAAAAAAACATTTGGAACTGCTGTCATTCAAGCTGGATATGTATATAGAAACAAGTTCTGAGTCGAAACCGATACTTCGTGCTCTACTGCTCAAATGTTTCACTGATTTCTCGAAACTTCGGTTAGTGCCAAAAGGCACACATTGAGATAGGATCTAATTATTTGATGAGTAGAATAAAAGTCTTTCTCTCTGAACAATGATCTTTGAGAATATAAGATGAAAGGAATATTTATGAAATTAATCTCATTAGATTTTCCATTGTGTAATAAAAGTTCATATAATATTTATAGTATTTCATGTAATCTTTTAATTAATTCTCTAATGGGAGTCTGAGCTAATAAAATACCATGGAAATATCCGGATGTCATCGTCGTCCTATTAACTCCTTCCATTCCACTGGTGGCTACTGAACTCAGAAAGAACATTTTTCATCTAAACAGAAATTATACTGAAGTGCCATGTTTTCAAACAATACGTGCTTTCTTTTTCTTCGTTTCTTGTTTTTCTTCACTTTCTTCTTCTTCTTCTTCTTCTTCTTCTTCTTCTTCTTCTTCTTCTTCTTCTTCTTCTTCTTCTTCTTCTTCTCCTTTTCTTCTTCTTCTTCTTCTTCTTCTTCTTCTTCTTCTTCTTCTTCTTCTTCTTCTTCTTCTTCTTGCTCTTCTTCTTTCCCCAGTAAACTGGTAGTATCGTTAAAGATCGGACAACATGCTTTGCAGTATTTCTTCCGGCTCCTTATTTCCTGAGTTCGAATCATTGCGAAGTCAACTCTGCTTCCATCCTTTCAGAATTGACAAATGCAAACATTAGTCAAGGTACTGGATCGATGTAATCCACTAATTCTATACCTGCCAAATCGTTGGCTTTGTTATATATTCTTCGTTGGGGGTATATCATGTAGACAGTTTGAGCAGGAAATATCGTCAACAAGTGTAAGCAAATAAAATATGAAATGTGTAACGGCAAACAGTTTTTTCTTGTATTCTTGCGGGTATCAGGGGCAGTCGTCAACAACAGGTAACTAAAACTTGTATGGGTAGGTAAGCCAGAAAACAAAAAAAAGAAATGTTCGTTTAGTAATCTTTGAAGTGAAGTCATATCTTGGACCGATGAAAATCACGACTAAATCCTCGGGTAGTCAATAACAAGATAGTGGCATGCATTTTGGGGTGAATAAGTGCACAGTATTGCTTAGGAAGGAGAGATCGAAACATTAAATCTGATGCGAGGTAAATGACACAAGATATCATTTGAATATTGAAAGAGAATGAGTGAGTTATACTATTGAATTGAAAGTGTTAAATTTTAGCTGTGATTAGTAGAGTTACTTGAACCGTGAGAAAATAGTAAGTTCTGATATGATGATATGAATTAATGTGTCTTTTCCTTTTCCTTTTCAGGTTCGTTTTCGTATCCGGTTGACCGATTATTAATAGGTTTCGGCTTTTTTCTCTAGTAAATAACAATTCAAGATACCCTTACTTTGATAGTCTCTCGACTTTTTTTCGAAATAACTTGCAAACGATATAACTTTCAAAGTGCACCGATTTATATTTCTCTCTTTTGTTATAATATCTGAGTGGTTCAATTTGATCTCCATGCAAACTGTAGAGGTGTGATCTAGATTGTCGTAGCCGGATATTTGTCTTACATCAGGTTTGGTGCAGGTTTATGCAGTTTATGCTCTCAGTTGGTCACGATAAATTAGGATAGGTATGTTCTATATTATTGTAGCCACCTAATTTTTACCCACAAGATGTGCATGATTAGACAATCTATTGCTTTAGCTTTCATTCTCTCAGTTTTCATATCAATTTTCATGTTGATTTTCTTCCATTTCTTACTTTTTTCTTAGTTTCGTTTAAAATACATATTCAGTTTCGATTTATTCTTTGTGTTGTTTTGTCTACATCGATAAAAGACAAAACCCTTTCTTCATTGTGATTAGATTTTCATTAGCTTTTACTCTGTTCTTTATAATTTTCTTATTTACAGCAGGAGGGTTTTTCTATCGTTTTCTTAATGTCGTCTTATTGAACTAAGTAATTTCGTTTTAGTCAATGGTTCTCTGTTTATATGAAGTCTAACCCTCCTTGTATACTGGGGTAAATATAGTCTATTTGTAACAACTGTATGATGGTGAGTAGTTTTAGTTTTTTTCTTATGAGTTCTTCAATTCCCTTAACTTCTAATTTAATTATATTTATTTCTTTATTGCCCACAGGGGAATAAACATAGAGGGGATAAACAAGGACAGACAAAGGGATTACATCGACACCAGTGCATAACTGGTACTTATTTAATCGACCCCGAAAGGATGAAAAGCAAAGTCGACCTCGGCGGAACTTGAACTCAGACCGTAACGGCAGACGAAATACCGATTTTTTTATTAGGCATAAAGCCCTAAACACAGATGCGGACACCACAAGGACAGACAAGACCACAGTGGGGACAAAAAACATAAAACGAATGTAAATGGGTTGAAATTATATAATAATGAAAAAAATGAAAATGGCCACACAGACCTCACTCCCATGCGGTACCATTTGAACCCTTATATGTACTATCTACAATTGTTCTTTTTTTTCCTACTTTATCACCATTATTTTCCTAAAAATAACATCATTTAACATACATCATTTTTTCCTCTTTCAGTAGAACTTTATCAGTGGTTCAATATCTCTCAGATTCACTTCTGGTGGCAACTCTTTGAATTCTACCTCCACTCTTGGTGGGTCAACGCTATCTCCACACATCTCTTTCAACTTTCTGTAGTTCTCTTCTTCAATCAGTATTGCCTTCATATCCTCTGCGTAGACGTATGGAGGCATCTTCACTCTTACTATTGAATGAAACTTATTTATCTTTTTTTCTGTTTCAACATTCTTTAGGTATGTCACATAATGCCACACTACATCTCTTCCTCGTATCTTCTTGCCTTTATCTTGTACTTTTTGTTCTCTTTTTCCTTCCTCTATCTTAAACAATCTCCCCAACTCTTCTTCCTGCAGTTGTATTTCCGAATCTTTCTCCACTAGAACAACCGGTATCGTTACTGGTAACTCCACTTTCTTTTTACTTTCCCTTTATCCTTCCTTCTTACTGATCTCCATCACAGTTTCTTTTCTCACCTCTTCTCTCTTCTTTTTCTGCTTCTCTGGTGGAGAACTCATTTCTCTGCTCCTCCTTCTTTTCTTTTTAACCATAGTAAATCCATTCTCTGTTTCTTTTTCTTTTTCTGTTACCATGACCTGGTCCACACTCTCCTTTCTCTCCACCTATTCTGCTTGTTGTTCTCTTTGGGTGGACCACGTCTTCATGTGGCCCCTCTCTCCACATGTGAAACATATCGGCGGCCTTCCCTCTACACTGACTCTCAATCTTACATCTTCTGGCAGCACAATCTCATCCACTACACAATCTCATCCACTACACTGTTCAAATCCTCCGTAGTTTCTTGTATTGTCAATTCAATACCGTATCCCCATTAGTTTACTTTCTGGGTCCTGGTGGCCTTCAAAATCTTCCCATCCTTCATATTATATGTTACTGCTGTCATCAGCCATTCTTCCTTTAATTCGGGTGGCATCCTACCCACTCGCACTTTGGCCACACGTTTTCCGCAGTACGAAGGCAAGAGCACCCATTCTTCTGACCTTATTGCCTCTGTGGAGTGCTTTATTGCTTCCTCCTTCGTTGTGAAGCGTACCTCCACAGTAGCGTATCTCCTCCCTCTCGTAACGTATGTTGTAACTCTTTTCAACTCCTTGATACACACCTCTATGGCTTCTATCTACGCAATCTCTATTTTTCTTGTAGCTGTCTTCATAGTTTTAAATGTTACCGTTCTTTTTAACACGTTGGCCGATAATTCTTCAGGTGGCGTTACCTTCAGAATATTACTTTCCTTGGTGATTAATTTTTCACTCTCCTTCATCCTTCTTGGCTCCACTTTTATCTCGTGGACCTCCAACTCTTGCACGTCTGCTCCTCTGCTCGTTTCGGCCGCATAACTTGGGCCTCCCTCTTGCATCTTCTCCATTTTCCCACAATGGGGCAAAAAAAAAAAGCAACAACAACAATTCTAACAACAATACAAATCAAATAACAATAGCAACAATTCGATAAATATTTCAACATAAACTGACGCAATAACTCCACAGAGACGAAGTACCACTAAGCATTTCGCCCGGCGTCCTAACGATTCTGCCAGCTCACTGCTCTTCTAATTTAATTATATTGAAGCAGTAGTTTATAACTGGAATAGATATGGTATTTATAGCTCTTATTTTATTTATGGTCTTGAGTTTAGTTTTTAATGTTACTTTTTAGTAAGGCGGCGTGCTGGCAGAATAGTTGGCACACCGGACAAATTGCTTAGCGGCATTTCGTCCGTCTCTAAGTTCTGAGTTCAAATTCCGTCGTGGTCAACTATGCCTTTCATCTCTTCGGGGTCGATAAAGTAAGTACCAGTTGAACACTGGGGTCGATGTAATCGATTTACCCTCCCCCGAAATGTGAAACTAACATTACTTTTTAGGAAGGCAGACTGCTGGCAGAATCATTAGCACGCCTGGCGAAAAACTTATGAAAATTTCGTTCTGAGTTCAAATTCCACAGCAGTCAACTTCGCCTTTCGTCCTTTTGAGATCGATAAAATAAGTACTAGTTATCCATTGGGTTCGATGTAATCCACTAGCTTCTTTCCTCGAAATTGCTGACCTTGTGCCAAAATTTGAAGTCAATATTTCTTTTTAGTGTAACTTTTCTGTAAAAATCTTTATCAATTTTACCCTTCATTTCTACTTGTTACTGCTAATATGGGTGGTTCTCATTCTTTGCCGGATTTAACCCTGTTTCTCGTTTAATTCAATCCACTCTTCTTAAAGTAGTTTTAGTGCATTTGTCAAATGTCAGTCAAATTATCCGAATTCTGGTACAGATTTTCATAGGTTCTCATGCTGGGCGTTGTCTCTTGTAACATCAAATTAGAGATTATTTATAATTATTCCATAGTATTATTGGTGCTAATGTGCAACTTCAAGTCATCTCTGATAAAGCAGATCTATAGCACAAAAGCCATCGATTGAACGAATTGTCACTAATTGATTAACTGGTAGATCTATTGATCCAGTTATATCAATAGTTCATTTAACAGAGAGCCAAACTATACACACCCGAATGCAATGAAGAAATCTATGTGGTGCTGTATGACCGTCTGAACATGCCCTATTCTCTTCACCATACATTTTATCTCTGTACTCTTGCAGATTCTGGTAGTGGATTTCGAGTGTTTTTTAATCGTGCGTCTTGACTCAGTAGTGGGAAGTTCTTGTGTATAATGGTGTAAGCCTCTGTATTTCTTAGTTTGTGTGATGATAGATATGGAAGACTGTTTAGCATACTTTGAGTGTTTTTCGGTTTTCGTAAATCTTGGATGTCGGTTGCCTTAGCCCGTTCTATTCCATTATCAATTAATGACGATGGGTCCTGTTTTTGGAGTAGAATTTCCTTTAGTTCTTAGAGTCAGTCGGTTTTTAGTGGACATCAGTTTCAATATTTGTGTCTTTTTTATGATCAAGATGCCTAGAAATGGGAGTTTGTCTTGACTATATTCCATTGTGAGTTAGGTATGATTGTCGATGCTGTTGATTAGGTTTTTGAATTTATTGAGTTAGAGACAATCCTCCAAGTAGCGCTTGGAATTCTCTGACAGGTGCTTGTAGAAATCTAGGCCATATTTTAATTTGGATTGTTCATATATGTAGACTTCCAGGCTGGCCATAAATACATTATCGTAAGTTGGGGCAAATTTTGTACCCATCACAGTCCCAATATCTGTTTACAAGTGTTATCATTAAAGTTAAAAACGTTGTCTTGAAAAATGAACTAAAGTCCCTCGATGATAAAATCTTTTTCTATTCTTTCCGGGATCTCACTGGGGCATTTTTCCAGCCAAAATCTTATTGCTTCCAGTCCGTATTGGTGGAATCGTAGTGTAGAGGTTTATCACATCAAAGGAGGCGATGAAAATGTCCTGTTGGCGTGTTTGTGGAGGTAGTATAGGAGATCCAGGCCATGCTTCACCGCTAAATCTACAGTTTTTTTTATATACTCTCTGTTTGTTTTTCTCTTATTTCTTTCTGTTGAAGAGCGTAGGCTCGAAACGTAAAGGACTTTTTCATTTTTCATTTTTCATTTTTCATTTTTGCGAGCGTCAAACTAATACACCTACTTGTTGTTCATACACCTGTCTTCGTCTTTTGTTTTCTATAAACGCCATCTCTTACAATACTTGGTATGTGTTTGAGAATTGGTTTTAGTTATATGTCTATAGATTGTTTAGTCTGTATGCGTCACAATTTGGGCTTGCCACAGTTGTTGGTCTCAGTTTGAGGTCAGTAACGAGTGGTACATTGACACAAGTTGAAATGGACTTTTTACAGGCTTCGTTAATTATTTTGCTCTTGGGGATTTTCGGAAGATCGTAGAGGTTACTGGTTTTGCTTTCAAAATGTGTTAAATAGTCGCATTCCTTTCTCTTTAAGTTTTTTTTATGTTGACAAATGAGTGTGTTAAATTTGGTCATCGTTTTTGACTGTTGATAGTTGTCTACTCTTTCATAGTAGGTTGTATCTGGTAAGAGGTGAGATACAGAATTTTTGTAGTGCTTTGGTATCCATAATTACAATAGTACTCCCCTTATCCGCTTCCTTAATTACGATGTAATTGTTGCTTTTTAACTTGTGGATGATCTCCCATCCCTTCGACTGGCATTGGATTTCAGTTTAGGTTGTGGTAGTTCATTGTAAGGGAAAGTTGATATGTAATCACTAAATTTTGTCTAGAGTTTTGCTCCTGCCCTTTGTAGGGTTGTAGCTGTTTTTATTCCGTACCGTTGATTCATCGCTATTCTCTTTGTCAAATAATTCTTCTGGTAGACGTAATATTCTACAGAAGTGTGAAATATTGTCATGTATCTCGTTGAAGTTAGAGTGCTGTGGTGTTGGCGTGAATTTCAGTCCTTTTGAGAGGATTTTAACTTGTTGGGTTGAAAGGTTTAAGGTTGAAAGGTGAATTATTTTTGGTTTTTCAAAGTTGGTTTTTACCTTCTGGTGTCGTGGATATCTGTTGCCTTGGTCTAAAAAATGATTTCTAGAGATTCTTCTGTCCCCGATACCTCGATGTCTAGTGGCATTTTCCCTGCCATTGTCTGGACTTCTATAGTAGTTTTGAACATTTTCAAGTCTGGATTGTTGTTGGTAATGGTTGTAAATTTTGTTCCTTTGTGTGGTTTGAGATCTACGGTTTTGGAACGGATTCCTTTGTGTAGGTTGGGATGTACGGTTTTGGAACGAATCATATGTAGGGTGGGTCTACGGTGCCGAGTAAAGTCATGTCTTGGGTTGGAGGGTCACTGGGTTATATTAGTACAGTTACAATGTCGCCTGTGAGTTCTGTTATTATTGTCATAGTTTGAAGCGATATATGTGTGTGAGTGTATATGTATATATATATATATATATATACATATATATATATATATATATATATATATAATTCTTTTACTTGTTTCAGTCACTTGACTGCAGCCATGCTAGAGAATCACCTTTAGTCGAACAAATTAACCCCAGGACTTATCATTTGTAAGCCTAGTACTTAATCTATCGGTCTTTTTGCCGAACCGCTAAGTTACGGGAACGTGATCACATCAACATCGGTCGTCAAAGCGATGCTGGGGAACAAACACAGACACACAAACACATGCATAAATACATGCATAAATACATGCACACATACATACATACATATATATATATATATATATATATATATATATATATATATATATATATATATATATATATATGTGTGTGTGTGTGTGTGTGTGTGTATGTATGTATATACGACGGGCTTCTTTCAGTTTCCATCTACTAAATCCACTCAGAAGGCTTTGGTTCACCCGGGGATATAGTAGAAGACACTTGCCCAAGGTGGCATGCAGTGAGACTGAACCCGGAATCATGTCGTTGGGAAGCAAGCTTCTTACCATACAGCCACTCGTGCGCCAATGTATATATATATAGAATAGAAATAGGTTTCAAAGAAAAAAGACTACACGTGGTATAAATAAGGAAAAAGTAAAAAGAAAACGAAGAAAATGCACATGTTCTTATGTATGCCTCATCCATATGAATACGCTGGTGCGATCTCGTACCAGTGTGCACAATACATACTTTTTGGCATGAACAACATTTAAAGAAAGAATGAGAATCCCTCGCAACGTTATTACTTTTAATCTCATTTTTACGAAATTTTCTTTTCATTTCAGCATTCTTAACTCTTTCAAACTCAAAATTTTTTACGCCGCTCCAAATCATTCCTCCCCATGCTTCTCTTTCCGCTTACGTGCATACACATACACACACATACATGCATGCATACATACATACATACATACATACATACATACATACATACATATGTATCTTTTGCTTTGCTAACACAGTGTGGAAGATATCATCCATATTATTAGTAACTGCCCCAAAATGAGGTTCTACCTGTCATGTGATATAATATAGTTGCAAAGATTATTTATAATGCTATCAGCAGGAACGATTGCCTTCGTGTCTACATCAAAAGAAGCAACAGTTACCCACTCCTTTAAAATTAAGGAATACTGGTGGAACACTCCAATAAAAGTGTCAACTCGGTGCAAAAATAATAGGTCTGATATTGTTCTGTAGGACAGGGAACGGAAGTCATGCAATTTTGTAAAGATCAGCAGACCAGCGGATGTGGACGTACCATCAAAAGTTCATTGAAAAGGACAACATTTATGGAACTTATAACTCTTGTACCTGACTATAAATTCTCATTTGTACCTATTATCATAGGTGCATTAGGCTATGTACCTACAAATTTACACAAAAATCTAGAAATACTCGGTTTCACAGAGAAAGATCAAAATAAGAAGATGCAGATTCTTCAGCTCCAATTTATTCGTGGCACAGTGAAGATTTGTAAGACATTCCCAAATTTTCCATCTGAGATTCTTTACATGAACAGATGAATAAACTTCTGCGAGGGCATCACCAGTTCAATCAACACACGAACTCAACCACATATTTACAAACATTGGGCGTTTTTTAACTCAAAATGTCCTATCGTTTTGTTAGTGACCAGCTTAAACTCTCTTAACTTAAACACTCAAAGTTATAAGACATAATAACATTGAGGTCCCTGAGCGGATATATGCTCACAATCACATTTGCATATGGAATTTATTTGAATGTACATATTTAAATAGTAATGATACATACACTAGTATGCTTCATTATTGCAAGTTTATTCACATGTATACACATGCATAATGCACACACATATGCATACATCAACCAATCCTGATAATCATAGACCCAAGAGCCGACATGATTTAAGCAAAAGAGATTTGCCACTTTGTTTGTGACCAGCTCGAATTCTGCAAAGGGAAAAATTAAACTAAATCCCAAAGAACACGTATACATACATACATACATACATACATACATACATACATGTACGTAACTCAGAAACTATTTAATTACGACATTCTATGTTCTGAGTTCAAATCCTGATGATGACAATTGTGCAGGGTTTCAAACTGAAAAGCCTTTCATTCTATGATGAAATCCCAGTGATAAAATAATGCGCCAGTCAACCACTCGGGTAGACATATTCGACTATAGCCCTCGTTCAGCTTTCAGGACTTGTACCTCTGTTAAAGATGACTAGATTTTGAAATTTCGTTGTAGTTAACATTGTCAATTACCCATCCGGGGTCGGATAACATAAACAGTATTCAATTAGTCGGGATAATTAAATCGTCTGTGTCCTCCTCCATAATTTGTGGTCATCTGATAGTAATGTTAAAAATTATTAGTATAGTGTCTTTCACCATGTAAATGCTGATACTTTATGTTTTTAGAAACAATAGTATTAATAGGATGCAATTATTAAAAACAGTTATGAAGAAAAAGAATTATGGTTTTAAAGAAATAATTTACATTAACGATAAATACATACACAAAAAGTGGAAAGGACTTTAGATTGTCATGTGATGGTTTCTCAAAGATTACTATTATTTGTTTACGAAGTAGAATTTGTGTCATATAAAAAAATTCCCATCGAACAGAAAATAGTTTTCATTTAAAATATTCTGAAAAATAAAATGAAAATAAATGAATAACAAAAAATACTAATTCAGGCGCAACAATAACAAAAGAATTTCAATTAGACTTTAACCGAAAATTACGACGTCTAATCTATTTTCTATATTGGATTATATCTCAGAACTAGACAAGTGTCCTCATATACTTTACGAAGAATATTTTTTAAAAACTTTTGGTTGTTGATGCAAAAATCAGAACAAAAGCAAAACAAAACAAAAATTATCATTATTTACTTTTACATTATTTATTTCTCTTTAAAGCGATAGACGTGTAGAATCATTAGAGCGTCGAGCAAAATACATTTCGGTATTTGTCCAGGCTCTTAATATTCTGAGTTCAAATCTCACCGCGGTCAAATTCGCCTTTCATTCCTTCCGTGTCTGCAATACTAATAAGTAAAAGCAGCCGCTTATAATCGCCTTTGCATCAGTCATATACTGCGGTCATTCCAATCAAAATTTTGGTCTTATACCTATGTATGAAAGCATTTATTTCTGGAAATTATCTCAGAGAAAACATCTTCTGTCGATTCTCTTTAATGTTGCTTAGCAACTTTCAGCTAAATTGTACTACGAGTGATTGATCATATTCATATAACAGTTAGTATTTTTGTTTAGCTTCAGGTCATCCCTGATCAAGCGGACCTATGATCAAAAGCATTTCAGTTGTGACAATTCCACCATTTTCCCTCGGGCGTAACCCATCTAAAATATAAACTATGTCATTATTTCTTCACAGAGGTGGATTTTAAAGTTGCTATCTTTTGCAGATCTTGTGTTCGAAACATTTTTCATTTTAATATGTGGAAAGCAACCCCCCACTGAAAATAAAACTATTTTATATTTCATATACATATGCATTAAATTTACATTGTGTGTGTGTGTGTGTGTGTGTGTGTGTGTGTGTGTGTGTGTGTGCGTGCGTGTGTGTGTGTGTGTATGTGTGTGTGTGTTTCCACTTTCCATGTTAGCATAGGTTGGACGGGGGAGGCTGCACCAAGCACCAACCTGATTTGGCAAGATTTCTACGTCTGGATGCCCTTCCAAACGCTATACACTCCGGGTGTAGTGGGTGTTTTTTTACGTGCCACCGGCACGGGTGCCATTGATCTGATACCAGCATCGGCCACGACTACGGTCTCACAAGCACGGTATGTCTCCAAGGGTTTTGGTTACCTGTCACTGCTTTCATGAAACCCAACGCCCGAACGGTGTTTTTTTTACCTGACACCTGCACGGGTGCCAGTCAGATCGGCCACAACTACGATCGCACTGGTCTTCTCAAGCACAGCATATCTCGAAAGGTCTCGGTTGCTTGTCATTGTCTCTGTGAGGCCCAATATTCGAAGACCGTGCTTCACCACCTCAACTCATGTCTTCCTGGGTCTGCCTCTTCCACAAGTTCCCTCCACCGTTAGAGTGCGACATTTCTTCACACAACTGTCCTCATCCATACGTAACAGATGACCATACCAGGGCAATCGTATCTCTTGCACACCACAGCTGATGCTTCTTATGTCCAACTTTTCTCCCAGGACGCTTACACAGTGCATGCACAATGACATTACACATGCAGCGGAGCATACTAGCTTCATTTCTTACAAGCCTACGCATGTCCTCAGCAGTCACGGACCAATTTTCACTGCTGTGAAGAATGGCCGTTCGCACACAGGCATCATACAGTCTGCCTTTCAATCTGATCGAGAGGCCCTTTATTACCAGCAGAAGTGGGAGCTCTTTGAACTTTGCTCAGCCTATTCTTATTCTAGCAGCTGTGCTCTCAGCGCATCCACTCCCGCTACTGGCTTGGTCACCTAGGTAACGGAAGCTATCGACTACTTCTAGTTTTCTTCCCTGGTATGTAATGGAATCTAATTTCTGTACAGTTTTGGTGTTTATTGTACCTTCCACACACAAACTATCTTCCTTTGATATTGCTGCACCTCTTATGTGTCCATAGCTTACACTGGGTACATCTTATGGAGTTTCTACCTATGCCTTTTCTACAGATCGAGCAGGACCATCTATCTGAAGGGATTTGTCCGCCTTCCTACTCACTAAGATTTTGGCTTTTGCCAGGTTAACTCAAAGGCCTTTCGATGCTAGACCTTGCTTCCACACCTGGAACTTCTGCTCTAGTTCTGGTAGTGGTTCAGCTATAAGAGCAAGATAATCAGGATAGAGGAGCTCTCAGGGCGGCCTGTCTTGAATCCCTCTGTTGTCGCCGGGAGAACTATAAACATTTTAAGCAGTTCATGAAGGCGGCCAATAAATTCGCACATAGAATATCAAATTTACTGTGTAAATAATCTGAACACACAAAAAATATGAAGATATAACCTAATATATATATATATAGATGTATATATATGTGTGTGTGTGTGTTAAATAAAATGAGAGCGAAGCCAAGGCTGCGTGGTATTTTCAGGACATTTATAAAGAGAAAGTTAGTCTTACAGCTGTTTCTGGGATATTAGGGATATCCCTTCATCAGAGACGATGTGAGTTGGTTAAATAGAGGGAAATATTAGAGTTCAATACAAGGATTTATGTTGGCAAAGGAAGCAAATGAGGAGTATATAGGGAAATAAGAGGATGAATGTAGAAATAAAATTATAAGCGTATAAACATATTATAGTTGCAGTTCCATTGTCCAAGGAAACTGGTGTGTAAAAGTGAGAATAGAAGGAAAGAAGGAGGAAGAGAAAATGAAAAAGTGTAAGGAAGTGTGAAAAAGAAAAGAAGAAAATGTAAGAAAAAAGGTGTGTGAGTTGGTGAACAAGATATTATGAGGGGGATGGGTGAGAAGTAGGGAAGAGATAAGAATGTAAGTAATGAATATGTGTGAGGTGAGGTGAGATGATATGTTAGAATGGCATTAAAGGACGGGTACAAAAAAAGGTATGATAGGGGGTTTATCGAAAGTGAGTAGTAAACCACAAAACAGAAGGGAAGAATACTACCAATACCTCTCATACCTTTGCTTCCTTGCTAATACAAGCACTTATAACAGCTAACGCTTATATAATGGATAAACATTTCCTTGGCATCTCTCTTAAGGACATATCCATCCATTCACAAAAAACTTTGCTCTTACTCCTACTCACCAAAACTAAAGACATTACACTCCTTTTTTTACCTTTATCACTTCTTTCATTTTTAACTTCCTTACACTTTTTCATTTTCTCTTGTTTTCATTTTCTCTTGTTTTCATTTTCTCTTGTTTTCATTTTCTCTCCCTCTTTCTCTCCCTCTATTCTCACCTTTTCCTTCTTTGACCTCTCTCTTCATTTTAACATACACATCTCTTCTCCCCTCGCTATCCACTTAATACTACCTCTACATTCTTAAAGTTTCATTCACCCCACAAGATCCCTTTGAATGAACAGCACATGGAATCTACGTCTCCCCACTTTTCATTTGTGATAACAAAATATGAACACCTATTGGAATTTACATACCACGGACAGGAAGCATTTCTACCACTTCTACACACCAGTTTCCTTGGATAATGGAACTGCAACTATAATCTATATATATAAAAATGAGAATGTGTGTCTGTCTGTCTGTCTGTGTGAATCCCTAAAACTCGAGAACTACGCAACCAATTTCATTCAAATTTTACAGATGCCTTACTTAGGGATCCAGTTGTGTTTTAGTCAAAACATTTTTTTAACTTCTTGCAGAGTTCGAGCCCACGGCAACATAATATCTTCTCCACTATTTAAGTATTACGTGTCAAAAGTGAAACAAAAACACTCATGTCAAATACTTTCACTTTAAAATTGAAACTATTCCACTAACTGAAACAATCACATTTCGATACTGTAATGACAGATACTTTCAGAGAGAGAGAAAGAGAGAAAGAGAGAAAGAAAGAGAGAGAGAGAGATGTATATGTATACATATAGATGTATATGTACACGTTATTCTACTAACTGAAACAATCACATTTCGATACTGTAATGACAGATACTTTCAGAGAGAGAGAAAGAGAGAGAGAGAGAGAGAGAGAGAGAGAAAGAGAGAGAGAGAAAGAGAGAGAGAGAGAGAGAGAGAGAGAGAGAGAGAGAGAGAGAGAGAGAGAGATGTATATGTATACATATAGATGTATATGTACACGTATATGTATAGATATATATGCATACATGTATATGTATACATATGTGTAGACGTATATGTATAGATATATAGATGTACATGTAATATGTACACATATATACATATATACATGCATACAGATATCTATACATATATACACCCATCACACACATACACATGCACACAAACACACACATTAGTCATGTGTTTTCTTATCCAAAACTACGTCAAAAGTACTGAATGGATCTTTATGAAATTTGGAAATTGTATTCTATGCATAACGGCCATAACTCCCATGAAAATTCGTATATTTTTGATGTTGATGAAATTTTAACCTGAACATCACAGATGAGCATTATTTGTAATTCAACGGTACAACAGTGTAAGACTACCCTTTCAGATATACTTACATTGTGATTTCTGCAACGTGGTGCATAAATTGTCAAGTAAATGAGACGCATCTTTGCCTCCACTGATTCACTTGCAAAGTGTTGAGTAAAATTATTTCGTTGCAGACCTCCTTTGAGTCTTTTTATTATCACTGCGACACACATAGTCCCCAGTTGGTAACATTGATTTCAAGGCCTTCCCAGATGAGAAACTGGTTGTTCTAAGACATTTATCGATTGTAAATTTTGTCTGCAATTTGGAAATTATATTCTATGCATAACGGCCATAACTCCCATGAAAATTCATATATTTTTGATGTTGATGAAATTTTAACCCGAACATAACAGATGAGTACTGTCTGTAGCTGGTCTTCTCTTGGAAGAGCCTTGCTTCTCACATGGACAACTGTATGTTGGCTGCTCAAGAGTGGGCAGCAAAAAAAACCTATTTGCATATGCTCCACAAGGGAAAACAAGGAACATTATTTACAACGAGGTGTTATAATCACAACAGCAAGAAAGTATGTACATGATCACCTTCTTTTACGAAACTTCATTGACTTTCATATATTTATATTGATATACATATATATACGTGTGTTTGGGTGCGTGTGTGTGTGTATATATATATCTCTATATATAAAGATGAGAATGTGTGTCTGTCTGTCTGTGTGTCTGTGTGAATCCCTAAAACTCGAGAACTACACAACTCTCTTTTACAAACCCAGTGAAAATACATATATTTCATATGTCAAAGAAATTCAAGCAATACATATAACACCAAAGTTAAAAACATTCCCAACAATTCCACAATCCCCAACCTCCAGAGCTATTGAAGAAACTGTTATCATCAACTGACAAAGATTCCTAACATTTGCAAAACAAAATTAGACAATACGATGCTGTACTACAGATTACATCATTTGGAACCACAAGAGATTTAACTGAGGCAGCATTCATCCAAACTTTCAAGATCCAACCTCAGATTTATCATCGCATTGTCTCTCTACTACCTCTGTCAAATGAATCACCAAAATTGGCCTTTCATTATTTATAATCTGTACCTGTTTGTTTCGTTACGAAATAAAATACACAAAACGTGTTTCTGAATTACGTGTATTTACTTTATATACATATGAGTTGAAAACTTTCTTCTAGCATTCCACTTAATATCTATGTTCCATGCTGGCATGGATTGGAGAGTTATTAATGTAGAAATATGGTATCGTAGTTACTAACAGTTGAGGGTTGCGTAGTCTAGACGGCGTTTTTAGATTTCATTATTCTCTTTAACCCGGGCAACGCCGGGTATTTCTGCTAGTATGTTTATACATTTATATTTTTATTTCTACATTCATTCTCCTATTTCCCTATACACTCCTCATTTGCCTCCTTTTCCAAAATAACTCCTCAAGTCGAACTCTAATATTTCCCTCTATTTAACCAACTCACATCGTCTCGATGAAGGGATATCCCTAATATCCCAGACACAGTTGTAAGACTAACTTTCTCTTTATAAATGTCCTGAAAATTCCACGCAGTCTTGGCTTTGTTGTCTCATTTTGTTCAACATATACATGCTCAAACATGACCCGCATTAGACTTCTCACTCATATCATTATCCAACCGTGAATTTAACTATGGTCCTTCCATAGCACTTCCATAGCATTACCTGCCACATTGGATCTTCTGGATACCAATACATACATACATACACAAACACACACACACACACACACACACACACATATATATATATATATTTATCAAGGTTATCTCTTGCTATCTTTGCTGTTTACAATAGTTGCCCTGTAAATTTCATATTCTATATGCGAATATATTGAACTCCATCACGACCTCCCGTATGAAATTACATTTTCGCATTATTTTGTGAATACATAGATGAATTTCTAGCATATATATATATATATATATATATATATATATATATATATATATATATATATATATATATATATATATATATATATATTATTGGGGCAAACTAATCGGTATACAGCACTTACTCGGTATTACCTGTATCCTCCGGGGTTTGGTTAAATCCAATACCCTCCTCAACCTTTTATATATATATATATATATATATATATATATACACACATAAAAGAGGACCCCTTCGGTCATGAATGACCATGATATTGCACCTAGAAAGTTCCCCTCTGAGGCATAAGTCCGGGCAAGTTTGTTTTAAGGAAGACCATGCATATCAGCCTCCGATGTTATCCAAGGGAAAGGCAAAGGCTGATACAACCTGGCATCAGTGAAATCGCAACACATTTCTATAGCTGAGTGAACTGGAACAACGTGAAATAAAGTGCATTACTCAAGAACACAACACACAGCCCGGTCTGAGAATCGAACTCACTACCTCATGATTGTGAGTCCGACGCTCTAGCCACTGAGCCATTCGCCTTCACATATATATTTATAGAGAGTTAGATCGATAAACTGTAAGTTTCACGCATATTATTGCATCTATTTGGAACATATGGAACATTATCTCTTTTAAAATAATGTTTTTGATTTCTGTTTAAATATTACTGATATTATTAAAAAAAAACTTTTTCCACTTGGCAATATGAAGAAATAACAAAGATAGCAACAAATCCCTTCTTGCCTTAAAATGTTCCCGTATCAAGAAATAATGACAATATATATATATATATATATATATATATATATATATATATATATATATATATATATATATATATATATATACACACACGATATATTTAATCTACACGTGTTTCAAATAGTTTACCACATTACAACATTTGTACAAGGTGGTTTTCATTTGATCGATTAATTTGCCGGACTTACAGAGCTTCTGACAACCAAACTATCCTTCTCAAAGCTAGCATGATTTTGCTAAATGTTGTGCACATACATCACAGCCATCACATGTGTACAGACACACACACACACACACACACACACACACGTATGTATACATCTAAAACGAGTCACAAATCCTTCTATCAGGCTGAAACATAATAGAATTGGGTCTTCTGCATTTTCTTACTCTTGTGTTTTGTTGTTATTGCGTGAAATATGTGCTTTGTAAGTATTTTTTTCTATGATTTGTCTTTTACTCATTATGGGTGGTGTGTGTCTGGAGGACTTGGCTCAACCCTGAAATGTTTTCATCAGTAACGCTATGTTTTGGAATATGATGTTGCAGGCATCATTGTTTTGGGGATTGTAGGTGGAGACATATGGTAGGACCTTCAATTTCAATTAATTTCTTTCTTTATTTCTTTGTCTTAGTTTCTGGATACCAAATTTCTTGGCTTGTTGTATTCCATTATCGATCAAGAAAATGAGTATTTCAAGCGAAGAGGTGCATCCTTCATTTCTTGGAGTCTTATGTCACAGATATTTGTATAGGATACTTCTTTTACAAGTCCTTTTAGCCAGGTTATAACGGTAATTTATTCTGGTGTGTCTCGTATGGCAGAAATTGAAACGAAGATATTGTTTGGAGTAGGTTTATAGTAAATATCCGGCTTTATTTTGTCGTTCACTTTCTTTATGGGAACGTCTAAAAATTGGAGTTGGTTATGGTTATATTCCATGGTGACTTGAATATTTGTATTGAATATTCTTGTAAGTTTCTCTGTGCTTGAATGAAGCAACAATCTTTTTCCATTTTTCTTGTATGTACGTGGAGAAAGAATTCCCATATTTTCCTCGTGTTTATTTCTTACATAACGTAATCCCTAGGTATCCCTTACTAGATTCGAACGCTGTGTTTGTTGTTTTATTCATTAACAGCCGGCTACGGCTGCTGTTAACTGATATCCAGCAAGAATAACAAGAAAGAAGCGAAATATTGTACCATGTGATTTCTATAGGAAAATCATGTGAATTTCCAGAAGTGATATTATGAAAGATTAATTTAACTGAATCTATTTCAATTTATATCTTCTGTTATTTCAGTATGACTAGAACACCTCTTCAAAGTGGTCGAAGCCGGTTGCTGCTTAGTTAAATATATATACTGTTTTTACTTTTATGGATGGTAGTTTTCGAAGCATTGTCTTCTTTTTATTTTGTAATACGCACGCACAAACAAACACATGTATACATAAAACTATTTTCTATATCCTATTATATATGTAACTCATTTATTTATCTATCTATCTATCTATCTATCTATCTATCTATCTATCTGCTGTATAATTTTGCATTAGTGTATATAGTGTCTATAGTGTCTTTACATAAGTGTATACAGAATAACTTTTGTTCACGTGCGTGTAATATTACCCAAACTAAGACACACATTTCATCTATAGAGATATTTGTATTTTTGTTAATAGATAGAAAGATAATGAAAGCAGCTCCCTTATAAAACAAAATAAATAAATGTATTCGCACGCACACATACACACACACACACTTCCTTGCATCTCAATGCAAATTCTATGATAAATTATAATACCAACCGATTAATTAAGTTGATGAACTGGTCTTTTAAGCTCAGTATACTGACATTAATAACAGCACATTTCAATGAAATATCCTCATTCAGTAGAATATGTTTACTCAAAGAATAGTTAAATCGGTCTTTAAATATTCATGTAAACAGATATCATGGCCTCCAGAAATAAATTTTCAGATCTTTCTATTTGTATTGTTTTAGCTTTACAACAGTTGGCGGACTTTCAAATGAAATGACATTTCATATGATGTTTGTCTAGAGTTTTCATCTGATCGTTAGTTTCATGACATTCGCAAAGTATTCGACGAAGTCTTGGCACAACCAAGAGAGAATTTATTATTTAGTGTTCCAATATCCGATTCTGATCTTGTTTATAGAAGTTTACTTCCTTATACGAACTAATTTACTTCACCTCGCCATCCGTTTTTAAAGTGATATACTTTACTATATTGAATTTTCATTAATAAGAGTTATAGACCCTCTTAGTATAAGCGTATAGTATTGTTATGGATATAACAAACAATCTATTAGAAAGTTTGTAGTTAATGTTGATACTTATAAATTGGTATCCACTAGTGGAGTCTCTGCTTCGTACGTTTGTTACTATTCTCATACCTCCGACAATATAAAATATGTACCAGCGAAATGCGTCAATTTGATTGGCTGTATTTCTCTTCTAACATGTGTGGCCTGGTGCCTATTTTAGAAATTATTGTTATTTCTCATACTAGTTTTACGACGATCAAAGAAATATTTTTGTCAGAAAATAACCACTGTGTTTTAAATTTTTTTTCTTTTTTACTATACGATACTCGCCTGTCATTTTTAGTTTTGATCATGAAAAATAAGTCGGTAGTTTTAAATATAAATTTACTAAATATATAAGCAGACTGTTCAGCCTCTAAGATCGATGAGTGGCTTGTCACTGCACAGTTCACTCTCAAAGGTCACTGGAAAATGGTAAATCAAGTTATGTGGGTTGGTTGGTGCATGGTCTAGTCAAGACATTATATATTGAAATAGTAACAATAGATGAACAATTTTCAGGCGAGCTGTTTAGTGGTCGAGTGAAGAAAGCCACAACAGGAAAATAACCTGATTTGATTAATGATAAAACAAACAGACGATATTGGTTGGAAATATATTTTGCTGTGATCGTACTGACCCCCACCCCCGCCGATATAGACAAAAACTCGCAGATATACTCGAGCGGAATACTTTCATCTATATATACTAGTCAAATCTCTTTCTAATCATCCCATAATATTCGGTTACTTGCCTTAAGAACCCGAGATCAAATCGTGTCCACATTAAAGAATATTAAGCAGATTAAGTTGGGCGACTGAAGGCTTGCTAGAGATGTTCTAACTTGGCAGCATCCCATAAGTTTCAATCAAATATTTTATATTTTAATTTACTAATTTCTATGAAATAAAAACAACTCGAATGACAGTGAATCCGGAAGGATAAAAGGAAAAGTTAGCCTGGACATGAATGATTTGTCTCAGATAGTAACGACCAACACACACACACACACACGTGCGCGCGCGCGCGTATAAACATATATATAATTTTATTATATAAAAAATGCCTAGCGGCAAAGCACGTGTTAGAATAATGCTAAATTCACTTTATCGGAACCGGGAACAAATTATACGATAGAGCATCTTGCAGCACACATACTACACACCCCATTAAAGGACCACAGCATGTTTATCATCACTGGTTTCAAATTTTGGCACAAGGCCTGCAATTTCGGAGGAAGGAAGCAAGTTATTACATCGACCCCAGTATTCAACCGATTCTTATTTTTTCGACCCCAAAAGGAAGAAAGGCAAAGTCGACCTCGGCTGAATTTGAACTCAAGTCCTAAAAACGGACGAAATGCCGCTAAGCATTCTGCCAGTTCACCGCCTTTAGGTATATTATTATTGTACATGCGGCAAAGGCGGGAGAGCTGGCCGAGTCACTAGCATGTCAGGAAAACTGCACGGTGTCATGTCGTCTGTCTTTAGGTTCTGGGTTCAAATTCCGCGAAGGTCGACTTTGCCTTTCGCTCCTTTCGTGGTCGATAAAATAAATACCAGTTGAGTACTGGGTTCGATATTATCGACTTACTTCGTTCCCCGAAAGTGCTGGCTTTGTGCCAAAATTTGAAACCATTGTTTTAAAGGCGGGGGATTGGCAGAATCATTAGCATGTCGCACAAAATGTGCAGCGACATTTCATCCGTTCAAATTCCACCGAGATCTACTTTAACCTTTCATCATTTCCGGGACGATAGAATAAGTACCAGTTGAACACTAGGCTTGATGTAATTGACTAGTCTCCTCCCCACAAAATTCCGGGTGTTATACCTATAGTAGAAAGAATTATTATTTTGTTCAAACGGTCTTCAGATTTCTAAGCTTTGAATATCGGAGATTCGGTGTTGTACATTACATGTTGTAATTTATATCTGACTGTTTTGATCTTGCTTAAGACTTCTCGTGGGACGAACTAACATCTACAATCATAAATTTCTCTCCTGGAAACTTTCATATAATCGAATTTTATTTAGTTTTCGTAAACATGACCTTTGATCATTACCAGTGTTGGCCGAAAATATGCCTCAGTTGTATAAAATCAACACGCAAATTTTTCTAGAAAAATCAATATGATTTTAATATTTGTTTCGTATAAGACTGTGAGCTAGCAGAATCGTTAACATGTCGAACAAAATGCTCGGCGGTATTTAGTCCGTCTTTATATTCTGAGTTCAAATTTCGCCGATGTTGATTTTGCTTTGTTTCAAAGTTTGGAACTAATACTGGCTTCAAAATTTGGCACAAGGCCAGTAATTTTAGGGTTGGGTTTAACTCGACTTCACTGTTCAACTGGTACTTATTAGATCCTGAAAGAATGAAAGGCAAAGTTGACCATGACGGAATTTGAACTCAGAACGTAAAGACAGACGGAATGTCGCAAAGCATTTTTCCCAACGTGCTAACGATTGGCTTTAAATTTTGGCACAAGGCCAACAATTTTGGGGGATGAGGTAGGTCATTGACTCCAGTACACAGCTGGTACTTATATTACCGAGCCGGAAGGTATGATATGATTTTAATATTGAATTTGTTTTTACAAATGTTGTCACTTGCAACAGGACGACAGGTGAAACTATTTTTGGATCTATTTTAAAACGGGGGCCACATTTTTCATTAATGTTTTACGTAGTGTTTTTGGTACGGAAAGACTTTCAAACTTCGTATACTTATCTATTTTGTGTTATAGAACAGAAAAATATTTTTGTATTCGAATTTATTTCATGTAAAAAATTGTCTTATTTCGATAATTTCAACCAATCACTGACAAAAATTCAGTTGTTTACATTTACTCCTTTGGCTGATTAAGCGATGTAAAGCGTATTTAATCTCCATACCTTCGTTTTATTTGCTTTTTTCATTTTAAATTTGCTTTAACCCTAACCCTAACCCTACCCTAGAGTTAGGGTTAGGGTTAGGATTAGGGTTAGGGTTAGGGTTAGGGTTAGGGTTAATTGTTTCAGAATCGTTTGTTTATGTAGTCGGCACTTAATGTATATCGGCTGAATGGACGTCAGTGATTGGTTGAAATTACAGAAATACGACAACTTTAGCATGGAATAACTTATGGATTTCTTTTTTTTAAAGAAGACTAAGAGAAAAAGATGTTTTATATGACACATTCTACCAGTGTTCCAAGTTTCAAAGTGTTTCGTTAATGAAAAATGTGGCCCCCGTTTTAAAAAAGATCCCTATTTTTTATTATTCGATCTTTTTTAAATAAATAAAGGAATAGAAATGACTAGATTAAGGAAAATATAATTAGCTTCGGGAGTTTTGTGTAAGCACCAGTCGCTAACGATCTGGCATCTTAAAAATTAGATTAAAAAGAAATTCGGCAATATATATTGTTTAATTTAGTGTATAAAGCCCTTTAGTAATATAAAAGGAAAAACATTTTATATAAATTCTATCTTTATTAAACGATGCTAACGTATTAAACTATATCACAGTATCGATCAGACTATCAGATGTTCTTATACACCGATGGCCACAATGTGCTTCGCATTGTTTTAGCTCTCGAATGAATTCCATGCAAATAACCAGACAGGCAGGCCGACAATCTCCTTGAAAGGAACCCCCAGTTTGTCACAGTGATCCATTTACAGCTGAATGAACTGGAGCAGCAGGAAATGCAATAGTTTGCTCAAGAACACAACGCACTGCCGGTCTGGAGATCGAAACCACGATTTTCGTGTAACAATCTAAACTTAGGCCATGCGCCTTCATATTAAACTAGATATTGACTAAAAATCCCCAGAGAAAATGACCATGAGGTATTACTAATTATGGAAGGTTAACGACTCACAAATAACGATTTAAGCAGTTCTGGAGCACAGCATAAAAAAGAACTAAGTACATTTCGCTATTTTGTTGTTTCCGTTTCGGAATAGATTCGTTAGTGAGATAGAAAGCAAAATTCAACCACACGATGTTATTTGGCGCACCTACGAGATATAATGAACATATTCATCGTCATGACCATAGAAAAATGTAACATTATTATTATAGTAATTTAAACATTTAATTACATTTCAGTTAGCTTGGACAATTGGTATTACTTATGGCATTCCGATCTTCTATTTCTTTTAGCTGCCTTCACCAAGATACGTTACACTAACTCGCACCAGAAATTTCTCTCTGCTCTTAGTTTTGATAGATTTTCAGTTTCATTAATTCAATGTAGTTGAGTGTCTTTGATTGGTAGTAGGGTGCGGAAATCTCCAAAATAAAATGTTCAATAAAAATAACTCCCTATAGGACCTGGTTTACAATACTGCGTTGAAATGGGTGCAGAAAAGAAACATTATCCTAATGTAAATCTGCACATCTGTGAGCTTCGAGAATAAGTGTAACATAAGCCAGCACAAATCTGGCTACCCAAAAATGTGTTTTATGTAGTCATGTGTAAGGTACACCAATAAGTTTTAGATTTAAATATCTGGGAAAAGACTCATTATACACGAAATATTATATACACACGCGCAATATTTATGTATATATCTATGTATTTATGCATAGTACGATGCGCAATATATGATTACATCCTTTGAAAATGCTGCAGCTAAGGCTATTCGGTTTTGAGATACTTTGAGACTTTACGAGAAACGTGGTATTCGTATGCTTAAGGTGATTTTAAAGTTCTTTCTTCACAGAAAAAAAATACTCTCTATATACACTCTGAAGAAGGCTTGGTTGACTTTTTAGGAGTCGATTGCCAGATGTTGCGCAGCTTGTAACTGGCGTGTCAGTCTTGCTTCTTGCGGTTTCCAGGAAGTCTTTCTTATATCAGTAACATAGATCCCAAGACACTTAAAGTCAACGATGGCACATTATTCTTGTGTTGTGTACTATTGTTGGAACAAACAGTCTGGTGGTTTTCATCCTCATTGATGGTCATATACTTAGCCATCTTGCATTGAGAATCCGAGTAGTGTTGGCTGCAGCATTCTCAAAGGATGTTATCATACGTGGCGCATGGTACTATGCATACATGCATACATACACGTACACATACACAAATAATGCATGTTCATGTGTGTACATGCGCGTGTATAATCTATATTTCTTATATTATAATCTATAATGAGTCGTGTTACCCAAATATTTCAATCTAAAAATGATTAGCGTACCTTTCACGTGATTAAATAGAATCCCTTTTTCTGAAGCCATATTCAGGCCGGCATATGTTACATTTATTCTCCAAGCTAACCAATGTGCAGAGAAACGTTCAACTCACTCGGATAATGGTTTCTTTTTCCATGATAATGCATTGAATGTTCATTAAATGAACAGTGGTAATGCATTAAATGTTCATTATATTTCGTAAGGGCGTTCAGTAAGTTTGTATCCTTTCATGTTGTTTACTAACACATCTATCTATCTATCTATCTATCTATCTATCTATCTATCTATCTATCTATCTATCTATCTATCTATGTATCCTTGTAAATATATGGATATGCATATATATACGCATGTAGATATGCATATATATACGCACAAACACTCACATATTCATAAACATATTGCGTTCAAGCAAAATTTCGTACCGTTTTCTAGTTGTTGGTGTAAACGCCACCAACACATGATTTCCCTTCTCACGTAACAGAAGCATATACGATATATACATATGTGTTCTGAAAGTTGACATTTCTATATAATTGTTGTGTGGATAATTTATATGGTTTATTTCAACTGTTTTTATGTTAACAGTAAAAATTGGTGGAAATGTGATATATTTTTGTCATTTGATGTTCTTATATTTCTGGAAAATAAAATTTAAAAAAATACATAAAACGGGGAAAAAGGTTTGTGAAGTTTATGGAGATGTTGCCATAGTTGGGAGGATTGTATGTTGTTCGCTAGGTTTATAAAAATTTTGATCTGGAATACCGTGAGTGTTCCGGCTGGTGTACGGTCGTCGATGATGGAAAAGTTAATGAAAAATAATCCAGGTTATACAATACAAGACGTCACAGAGATATGCACCTATATATACAGGTAGACGTAGGTATGCACAAACCTGTACGTATATATACATATACTCATTTATTATTTGATATATATATATATATATATATATATATATATATATATATATATATATATATATATATATATATATATATATATGTCATCAGACTGCGGAAATGCTGGGACATTGCCTTGAATAAATTTTGATTGAATGAATCGACTGCAACACTAATTTTTAAAGCCTGGTACTTATTCTGTTAGTCTCTTTCATGAAACCACTATGTTACGGGACGTAAACACACCAACACCGGTTATCAAGTGTTGGTAAGGGACAAACACAGACACACTCAAACACACACCACACACAAATATGTTTATTTCTTGTTTTTGTTTTCACTTTCTTATTTCTTTATTGCCCACAAGGGGATAAACAGAGAGGGGACAAACAAGGACAGACAAAGGGATTAAGTTGATTATATCGACCCCAGTGCGTAACTGGTACTTAATTCATCGACCCCGAAAGGATGAAAGGCAAAGTCGACGTCGGCGGAATTTGAACTCAGAACGTAAAGACAGACGAAATACCGCTAAGCATTTCGCCTGGTGTACTAACGCTTCTGTCAACTCGCCTTTTTTTTTTCACTTTCCGTTAGGTTTTTTCCCTTGTTCTTTGGCTCGTCATTTCCCAGCAGTTTCCTTCTGCCGGCGCAACCAGAGGGTTTCAATATGATAGTTGAAGGCGCGAAATTGCGTTTGACGCTCTGGCTGATAACTGATGAGGACTTGGTGACCTTCTATGTCTGTTTTCCGTTAGTGCATTTATTATGTTTTTTAACTTACACCACACACACACACACACACACACACACAAGTAATATTCGTAGCCACTTTAACATGGCTGTCCGTTCGAGCGGACAGCCATGAACGGAATATCGTCTCCACCGACGGACAGCTATGTTAAAGTGGCTACGAATATTACTTGTCAATACAACTACTGCGTTGATCTCTTAGAGAAAGTTTAGAACTAGCATTTTGTTATATATATATATATATATATATATATATATATATATGCATATATATATATATATATATATATATATATATATATATATATAACGGGATTCTTTCTTTTTCCGTTCACCAAATCCACTCAAAAGATTTTGGTCGGCGTTATAGTTGAAAATGCTTTCCCAACGTGCTGCGCATTGGAACTGAACTCAGAACCTCATGGTTAAGAATCAAGCTTCTTACCACACAGCCACGCCTGCCCATTTATATATTAAGGCGAGGAACAGCGAACAGAATTGTATAAAAACGGTGTCTAATATTCCGTAAAGAGCCTACAAAGTACAATTTACAGTGTGTGTGTGTGTGTGTGTGTGTGTGTGTGTGTGTGTGTGTGTGTGTCTGATTGTGCTATATGAGTTTATGTGTGGTGTCAACAGACGTTTCCGAGGAACGAAATTCCATTGATAAACGTGTAAGCTATACGACATTGTATAAACGCCAAATAGGAGTTTGCCCGTGAGAACTTTAGTGGGGATACGTTTCTGTGCATAGAGCGGCTCTTCTACATATCCATCTTCGTCTTTTATCCTTTCATCCTCCATAAAATTAACACGATGTAAACACTGGATTCGATTTATTTACTATTCGCTATGCCCGAAATATGTAAACGCCGATAAACGGTAAAATTCATTATTGAAATAGTCACCAGATTTGATCTCTTGATAACGATTTTTTTTTTTTAGGCATAAAGTGAAATACATATGCTCGGTCGGATAGGCACTGTATATTATTGGTATTTTTTAAATTAGTCTCGTGTGACCTGAACTTAAAAGCTAAAGTAACAATTTAAAATGAAGAAATGAGAAACTCCTCTTTTCTCGGTATAAGCATAATATTAGTTTCAAATTTTGGCACAAGGCCAGCAGTTTAGGGGGAGAGGTAAGTCGATTACATCAACCCCAGTGCTCAATTTTATTGACCCTGAAAGGATTGAAGGCAAAACAGATCTCGGCGGAATTTGAACTCACTACGTAAAGACGGACGAAATTCTACTTAGCTTTATCCCCAGCGCGGTAACGATTCTACCATCTCGTCACTTTAGGTATGAGAATAATATTAGGAATGGGTAGTGTTAGTTTCGATTGTACGACTCTACGTTTTATGAGAAAATTGAGTGAGATATGTGGTGCTTAAGTGTCTTATGGAGATTTATCAGTGGTGCAAATAAGGAAAGTTAAATATTTTCTTTTCAAATAAGAATTCAACTTCACTGTTTGTTTTGGAAATTACTTATATACAACCGATAACTGACACATACACAAATAGAAGGGGAAACAGACAGACACACGCACACACACACAAACACACACAGACACACGCACACACACACAAACACACAGAGACACACAAACACACACACAAACTCACCCATGCACGCACCCATACAACACGTACGCAATTCTAATTAATATTTTCTATTCCTGATAATTTCAGACAACTTGAAATAGAAACCTCGCAGGGGTTAATAAAAATTAAATGACATTAAGATCTTTGTAGTTTCCAGTATGCTGGAAATAGTACCAAATTTTAAGAAATTTAATTAATTTCAACTTTTTATTATTAATGTTCTTTTTGTTTCAATCATAAGTTGGTATTATTTTATAACCTGTTGTCTTTGTGGTGTCCTCTTTTTCATCTTCAAAAATTATCTTAATTTCCATTAACTGACTGAATATACATACATATATATGTATATATATATATACATATAAACATATATATATATATATATATATATATATATATATATATATATATATATATATATATATATACATATATGTGTGTGTGTGTGAATGTATGTTTAAATATACACTCATATACAACAACATATATATATATGTGTGTGCGCGCGCGTCTGTGTATGTATGTATGTATGCATGTAAGTATGTATGAATTGAAAACTTATGTAAAACATTGTATATAATGAAGCCGTCTATTGCTGAGACCTAAATGCTTTCTTACCTACCTTGGCACGTTTACTTACAATCGGAAGACAGTTTATCTCCGTGTTAGTTCAGCTAGTTGGACAATTAGAAAACTGTGTGTGGCTCAAAGTATTAAATGACAACTAATGCTCAGATTTATAAAGACAATACGAAAAGCTAATATATATCGCTCGGAAAAGAAATAAGCCTTCAAATATAGAGAGAGATTATAAGAGACATGTTACGATTCATTATTCGTAGATAATAGAATGCATAAAGTCGATAAATATTGCAAGAAGCTGTGAAAATCGATATGAAGAAACAGAAAGAAAAAAAAGAGAGAGAGAATTATGCTTTCTGGGAAATTTTAAAGTATGTATTAATGGGAAAACGATCCCAAACGACTTGCTTTCAAAGTAAGGAAGCTATTCACTAATCCATAAGTGATCACAGAGAAGCTTTAGTTAGAGATAAACGGGTTAAGCAGACGGTAGCTCGAGAAACACAACTACACAGACTCCATACCAAAAGTGTGTAATCCTAGAAATACTCTATATGCATACGAGAAAAGTAAACATATTGCAATAGGATGTTAACAGAATATCATGGCCTAAGATGTATGCCCAGTTTAAAATATCTCACTTCACTTTCATTGCTAATACTGTGGCATAAATGTAACATATATATGCATGAATGTCATATATATTCACACCAACTCGCAGACACACGTACATACACATATACACGCGCAAAAGTACACACATGTGCATGATATTTTCTTTTCTCTAAAGTATGTGTTGTGAGTATTTATGTAAGTAATTATATATTGTAGATAATAATAGCTAGGTATATAGATAGATAGATAGATAGATAGATAGATAGATAGATAGATAGACAGACAGACAGAGCGACAAATAGACAGAGAGACAGACAGATAGACAGGTAGATAACTATACATACATGTCTATATATATATATATATATATGTATAGCTATCACAATGTATATGTAAATATGCAGACAGACAGTCAAGTAGACAGACAGAGAGATAGATAACTATACATACATGTCTCTCTCTCCCTCTCTCTCTCTCTCTTTCTCCCTCTCTCTCTCTCTCTCTCTCTATATATATATATATATAGACATGTATGTATAGTTACCTATCTCTGTCTGTCTGCATATTTACATATACATTGTGATAGCTATACACACACACACACACACACACACACACACACACACACACACACACACATATATATATATATATATATGTATAGCTATCACAATGTATATGTAAATATGCAGACAGACAGTCAAGCAGATAGACAGAAAGATAGGTAACTATACATACATGTCTATTATATATATATTTATATATGTATAACTATCTATCACACATGTATATGTAAATATCTATAGATATATTTTCATACATACTCGTTGCATGGTCTATCGTTAAAATGGTAACTTAATTCTCCACAAGAAACTACCCCTATTTTCCGTTCATGAATCTACCCCTATTTTCCGTTCATGAATCAAAGACATGTTATTTCTATATTCAATAATTAGTGTAGATCATTAAGTTAGATCATTAAATTTTGGAGTGACCGAACGTAGCAACTTTGAAGTATAATCAAATATTTTGTGTAATATAACTGGTTGAACTATTTAGAAAATATCGAAGACCATGACAAAGAAACTTCAACTTCAAGTTTATATAAAAGAAGATGGTTTGCCTATTTTAAAAAGAAATATCAAATTATCGATTTGTATAGAAGGAAAATTACTTTTTCTGATCTCCAATAAATTGGTTTTGAATATCAAGACTTGTTCAAAGTTGATTACAAGTGATGGACATGGCTCTACGACTCCCTTCTTCATATCGTCTCCCAATTAAGTGACGAAGACTAAGGTTTTCAAGTGACAGTCATTGAAAATGTAGAATTCAGCACTGCTAGTTAACCCAAACAACATGTCAACAATATTTTCTTTCAGTGTATCAGGCAGCGTAGGGATTTATTGTAACCCGGGCTATTTGAGAATTAAGTGTATTAGCGAGTTGGTTGAATCGTAAGGACGCCGAGCAAAATGGTTAGCGGCTTTTCATCCATCTTTACGTTCTGAGTTCGAATTCCGCCAGGATCGACTTTACCTCTTATCCTGTCGGAGTACTTGGGTCCATGTAGCAGACTTGTCCCTCCCTTGAAATTGCTGGTCTTGTACCAAAAATCGAAACCTTTATATTTTCAGTATTTTTAACACCACGTGAAGATACGTGTTATTACGAAACTAATAGCAGAGTTAGCTATGAACGGTACAATCGTAGCATATTACTATCCGACGATATAGTCAAAGGTTGCTTGCAAACGAAAGTCTTACAAATCGGAGATTTGTGTCTGACCTTATTTAGAATAAAATAAATATACACAAGACAAACAAGAAAAATGAAACTAATTTTAATAATATGACAAATAATTCCCTTTCAGAAATACTTTAACCATAAAATGTCGAGTAAATAAAAATACAGATATGACATTTGAAAGCTGATCAATTCTTTACATCGTAGCAAAACTTTAACATGAATTTTAACACTTGTATATAACAACGAATTTAGGGGAAAAAAATATTGGCGATTGAGTTGAACCCAGTTTGTGATTGACGAATCATTTATCGAAGCTGAGTCGATAAAAGATAGAGTTGACCGTAGGAAGAATTTAAAATTTAAAAGCCCTCTGTCCTCAACAACATTAATATTGGTAATGGCCGACTGGTTATAAAGTTGGGTTAATGATCACATGAATTCGAGTTTGATCCCAATGCACAAGAATTTTCATAAGTGACTTCTGTCATGTTCCCAGGGGGACCAGCCCAAAGCAGTGTGAGTGGAATTGAGTAGATGGAAAGAGTAGAGAAGCCCAAAGGACAGATTGTACTTGTTCATTATTAATAGACTTTATCCTCACTTGTTCACCTGTATCAGATACACCAGGTATCTCACCTGAGATTTGACTGATACAATAATTCACTGCTTCATACTGCAGAAACCCGTGAATCCTGTTTTCGTCTCTTGACGCAACAGCCTCTACCACCACATCAGTCTTGTCGGCTATTCAAGTGTCATATGCACACACCTTCTCTCTCTGTTTACGCCATAAAAATGCATTTTAAAAAATTTCTATAATTAATCTGTAAGGCGCAGGCGTGGCTGTGTGGTAAGAAGCATGGCACCTTGGGCAAGTGTCTTCTACTACAGCCTCGGGCCGACCGAAGCCTTGTGAGTAGATTTGGTAGACGTAAACTGAAAGAAGCCCGTCGTATATATATATATATATATATATATATATATATATATATATATATATATATATATACCTTTTAGAATCCAAGTTCTTTTGTCACAATGTTGTCTGCTCTTTCAGTTGAGATGCCCAGTCTCTCGGCTATCTGACGACATGATATTCGGCGATCTTGCATTATCATACCAAGAGTAAGGTCAAGGTTGTCCTTGGTGGTTGCAGTTGGAGGTCTCCCTGGTCTTGGATCATCTTCCACACTCTCCCTACCACGCTTGAATTCGTTTACCCAGTGTTTGACTGTTGCATATGAAGGAGCATTGTCTGTTAAGGTTCTCACCATATCTTCATGGATTTCTGATGGAGTCATGCCTTTCAAATGAAGGTACTTTATGACAGCACGATACTCAGTTTTCTCCATTTTCCTTGTAAATTCGAAGCTTGTTATTCAAAAATCTGCAAAAAAAAAAAAAATTAAAATATCAGAATCATGAAAATGAGCAAGAATACTCCGAAAAGACAGTACTTATCAGAAAAAAATTTGTTCCAACTATATAGCAACCCCGTTTCTAGGTTAGGCTCAAAACTTTTCTAACACCCCTCGTATATATATATATATATATATATATATATATATATATATATATATATAAAAATCAAAGTGGATGACAGATTTTCGTAGGCCATGCTCCTTTTTTCATGGGAATACAAAATACACGAAATGTTCATCGGGATGCTAGATTTCAAGCGCTCCAGTATTACAATCCAAAGAAAAGCAGTAGTAGAAAGCTTTACGATCGTTTCGAGGAATGTTTTTGTATTGGGCGAGTTTTCCAGCCGATACAAATTGTCGCATTTTCTCATGTATGCATGAATGTGTATGTCCACGTATGTATGTCTGTGTGGCAGTGTTTGTCCCTCACCACCACTTGACAAACGGTGTTGGCGTGTGTACGTCCCCGTAACTTAGTGTTTTGGCTAAAGTGTCCGATAGGATAAGTACTAGGCTAAATAAATAAATCCTGAGGTCGATTTGTTCAACTAATACTCTTGAAGGCGGTGCCCCAGCATGGCCAGTCAAATGAGTGAAATAAATAAAAGATAAAAATTCTTTTCTACTCTAGGCACAAGACCAAAAATTTTGGGGGAGCGGACCAATCAATTAGATCGACTCCAGTACGCAACTAGTACTTAATTTATCGACCCCAAAAGGATGGAAGCAAAGTTGACCGTAGCGAAATTTGAACTCAGAACGTAAAGATAGACAAACTACTGCTAGGAGTTTCGCCAGGCGTGCTAACGTTTCTGCCAACTCGCCGCCTAGTGAAAGATAAAAATTACAAGCAGACAACTTTAGACAGTCAAGCTTGTCTTTCTATTTTTTGACAAACTTTCTGTTTACAAAGTTCCTGTTTCAAATCTAACAATATTGCTTCCAAGTAAATTTCTTACCATCTTCCTTAGACCTACATCTTTTCGAAAGAATTTCAATTCTTCAAAATCCTTATAAAATTTCTTAGACATAAACTTGTTAATTCCATATATCTTTGGAAGTAACAGATTGCCGATCGTTTGCTATTTCAACCGTTAACATTTCTTCAAAACTTCCTTTAACAAATTAGCGTTCTGCAGAAAAGTTACCGTAAATTCGATATATTGAAAAATAATAAGCTTCATTTTATGTAGAATGTTGTATTCCAATTAACATACATTTGAACTTTTAGATTATATGGCTTGTCACGTATCTGCAACAGATACGATAGGATGGAGACTAAAAATATACAAGTGATCAGCAAAGATAGAAAAACACATTGGCGATGGGCGAACATAATGAAGTTAAGTAAACATATCCGTGCGTGTGTGTTAATTACAGAGAGACAGACAAACTGATAGATAGATAGATTTATATGTATGTATATATGTGTGAATGTATGTATATATGTGTGAATGTATGTATGTTACTATTCAGTTTTATTTCAAGATAACTTGCCAATAGAGAAAGAGCCGGTTGTTTCTAACCTAGATCAAAGGTTCCTTTATTGGAATTTCAACCATACCAACAGAGTACTTGTGCATGTTTGTGTGAATGTGTGCAAAGTTTGGAGTCAGTGCATGTGTAGATCTGTATGTTTTGTTTTATGTATGTATTTTCATGCATATAGCTGCATGTCTAGATGTACACATACATAGGGTAAGTGGAAAATAACTAGGCATTAGAAATTGCTTATAGAATTTGTAGTATCACTGAAGTCATGACGTTTAAAAAAACAACACTAATGGGATTTCTTATTTTCTGATTGTCTTCTTTCTTCTTTCCTATTTTCAGCAGCGAGCTAAGATAGCAGCACGCTATAAAGTGTGTAATTCCATTGTTTTGGTTCAGAGATGGTGACTTGCATAGAAAGGTAAGCATGCAACACTTCGTCCGGTAACAACAAAAAGTTGGGCCCTGTGGACGATGCAAGAAGTGGCCATCCGACCACATCCCGAGCAGCGGAAAACGTGGCAACAGTGCAAGAAAAGTTTAACCGCAGCCCACCAAAATCAACACTTGAAGCAGCTTGTGAAAGTGGACTAACAAGATATACAATAAGTACGGTTTTGCATAAAGAATTGAATTTTTGTCCGTAGAAAGACCATTACGTGAAGAAGTGACCGCAGAAGTCCAGAAGTTCAGGTCTCACTTCATGTGATTTTTACTTGTGGGGTTATATAAAAGAGGAAATACAAGACAAAACCTCACACACTAGGGGACTTGGAGACTTGGATTCAGGAGGTTCTCAGTGATGTCCCAGGCAACGTCCTTCACAAAGTTGTCCATTCCATCCCTGGCCATATAAGGAAACTGATTGTCGCCACCGGTGCTTACATTGAAATATGAAGATTTACTTTCATTTTCCCATGTAATAAAGAACATGTATCATTTGTTTCAATAAATTTGTAAAAGGAACATGGATTTTAAGACCAATTTTTAATGCCTACTTACTTTTCACCCACCCTGTATACTTAAATGCTAAGCTTTTGGAAAGTGTTATAAATTTTTAACAGTTCCATTGATGGCTTAAATCTGTGATCTTCTAATTAATTTTCTCGTTTCTGGTTTTGAGAAATCTAATTTCTCAAAATTGGTGCTTATGCCTCGTTTTCTTTTTACGTATCCCAGCACCCCAATAATTGTAGGTATAAATTATAGAGTAGCTGCAAACTTGTCAGAAGTTCACTTCCTTTTACGTCTAGTATATTATGTTTACATTTTGTTGAGGTTTTCACTAACACATTCCACCAATAATCTTTCATATTATGAATGGTTATGTCTTCTACTATATTGTGCATTCTTATCTCTTTGGCCTCAGGATTATCCTTCTGACGGATCTCATTATACAGTGTCTTGGCTACAACATCATGTCTCATCAGTAGATAATGTATGTATGTATGTATGTATGTATGTATTTATGTATGTATGTATATATGCATGCATGTATGTATGTATGGATGGATGGATGTTCTCTCTCTTTTTTTATTTAGAGTAAATTTTGGTCAGCCATCTACTTGGTGGCAAGGTTGTGAAGGGAAACATCAAGTTTTGTTCCTTATCCTTTAAATCTTAAAAAAAGATCTTGCTGATTTTTATAGTCACCAGATATCGTAATCATTTGTAGTGTATGAGTTAAGGATTTGCGTTCTCACCCCAAGAACCCTAGTTCAACCATACTTTTCCCAATGCGGGTTGGTATGTATTCTGTTTCTCTAATAATAATAGGTATGAAGCTAAAAGTGTATCTTGGGTATTGGATTTGCAAACCTCTTATTCATGGTCCACAGTTGTCAGGCAACGAGATGACAAAATCGTTATAGTGTTGGAAAAATTGTCTTTGGGCTTTTGATTACGGATTTTTAGATTCTGAGTTCTAATGATGTTGGAGTTAAGTTTGCTCGTCGTCCCTACAGAGTCGAAAAAATAATCTAATCTATTTCCCCACCAAGTCAGAAGCCATTATATTAACTGTCATGTGATAGAATAGAAAATTCGGGCATGACATAGCATAGGATTAAATTCCAATCAGTATGAGTATCGAGTTACACCTTTGTAGGGTGTGGGCTTAAACCGTGCAGCCTTTCCTCCACAAGCAAGTCCTATGCTATAACACTGGGTAGCACGGTCTTCTTACTTGAGTAGTCACTGTTATTTCCTATCTGCTTACTCCTAGAATGTATGAAAATGACTCTAATATTTCCTTCAAACTTTGCTTCTGTTACATTTATTTAAACCCTAAAGAATCCCTCTCAACACATGGCTATGATGTCCCCCCCCCCACTACTCCTGCTCATGATCAGAGATGCACATATTGTCAAACATTAAGGGACGTGCTGAAGTGCTTAAGATCAAGCAACTGACAAGCAAATCTGTGGTATTGAGTAGAATATTTGCTATAACGATATATCTGCTTCTGCAACTCACCGCTGAATCTATCTGAAATGTGATGGAAAATAGATCAGTTTCAAAATATTGATGTCCAGGTCCCAAAAGTAAAGTTTCAAGGGAATAGTAATCATTTCCTAAGATTTCCTCAATAGAAGCAAATAGGAAATAACACTTACTGACCAAAAACATAAAGAAAATAAAAGAAATTGTTGCACGGCGTAGTTGATTTAACAGACTACACCATTCCTACCAAAATGAACGATCATATGCTTAATAGAGAAATCACTAGAAGTCGTTTTACATTCTGGGTGCAAATCCCACTTAGGTTAACTTTGCTTTCCTCAAAGGATCAACTCAATCAAGTACAAATCAGGTACTGTAGTCGAATTAATCACCTATTCTCTCACCACACCGAAATAACTTATGGCCGTTTTTATTGTGTTTTTTTTTAATGTTGCATTTTGTCAACGATACTGCCTCTAGCCACATCTTTCCGATTTCAATCAGTAAATCTTTATATTTTCTGAGCTTATCAAATTCTTTTACCGAGATATCATGGTCACAGGGCATGCGCATGTCAATAAATAGACTTTATTGTTTTGGTCTTTCACAACAATATCTGATTTATTTGCTTTGATGGTCCGGTCTGTACATACTGGAAAATCCCAAAGAATAGTTACATTTTCTCCCTGAGTTACAGCCTCAGGGTGGTGCTTGTACCATTTGTCTGCTGTTTTGATTTTATAATGCCGACACATTATTCAATGTAGATATTGGCCAACTCTGTTATGTCTTCATTAATTCTCTACAGGTGCTAAAAACCTTACATCCAGAGATTAGGAGGTCCACTATTTCAATCTCATCGTTGCAGTATCAGCATTTTGGATCTACTCCATTTTTCATCACGTGGGCTTGATAGTTCCGGGTCAATAAGTTCTGATCTTGAGCAGCCAAGATAAAGCCTTTGCTCTCTGCCTTTAGCCCTGAGCTCTGTAACCACTGATAGGTGTGCTTCTGGTCTACATCAACTTGTTTGCTACAGGCCACATATTTGCCATGCTGGGAGTTTTGTTCCCACCTATCAGCTAATTGTTTATACGCATTTTGCTTTGCTATTGATTTCAGTTTCTTTGCAACTACATTTGCTGCACTTCCATCATGCTGTTCAACCTGGGTATTATGCATAAACTCACTAGCCAATTTTTTGCTCTCCTTCATAACAGAATGAAGCTTCTGACGTCTCTCGTGGTTTTCAACGAGCTTTAGTATCCAGTCGTTAAATGTTTGGCTATGGCGAAAGAGGTTGTTTGGTGGACAAGGCTGAAAGGCACGAGGACAAATATATGCCTCTTTAGTAGAGCTCTCATTGACTTCTACAAGTTTCATTAGAAAAGGAAAGGGAAAACCGAAAGAAAATTCACAGCGACAATCCTCTTCTCAATACGTGTGACATACCAGTTTAAAATCTCTTGCATTCCTTGCATGGACGGTAAGCCAGGGATCATTCTCAAATAACTTTCAGTTTCTTTTTTGATCGTTCCAAGCGCTCCTACAATTACTGGTATTGTAAGTATCTTGAGATGCCAAATTTTTCCGATTTCAATCAGCAAATCTTTATATTTTCTGAGCTTATCAAATTCTTTTACCGAAATATTATGGTCAGAAGGAATGCTCATGTCAATCAATAAATAGACTTTATTGTTATGGTCATTCACAACAATATCCGGTATATTAGCTTTAATAGTTCTGTCTGAATGTACTGGAAAGTTCCAAAGATTCGTCACATTTTCTCCCTCAGTTACAGCCTCAGGGTGGTTCTTATAGTATTTATCAGAAGTTTTGATTTTATAATGCTGACACATTATTCAATGTAGATGTTGGCCAACTCTGTCATGTCTTCATTTATACTCTACAGGTGCTAAAACTTTGCATCCACTATTTCAATCTCATCGTTGAGGTATCGGCACTTTGGGTCTACCCCAATTTTCATCACATTGGATTGGTAGTTCCATTGGTTTGAGCAGCTAAGATGAAGCCTTTACACTGTGTCTTTAGCCCTGAGCTCCGTAACCACACTGATAGGTGTGCTTCTGGTCTACATTAGCTTGTTTGCTACGGGCCATATATTTGCCACGCAGAGGTTTTTGTTCCCAGTATCAGCCAATTGCTTATACGCATTTTTCTTTGCCATTGATTTCACCTTCTTTGCAACAACAGTTGCTGCACTTCCACCGTGTTGTTCAACCTGGGTATTATGCTTGAATTCAATAGGAAAATTCTTTGCTCTCTTTCATGACAGAATGAAGCTTCTTGCACCTCTCGTGATTTTCAACGAAGTTTCGAGATATTTTACCAGTCCAGTTCTGGTGGTTTTGTAAGAGATTTCAAACTGGATCACACCTCAACCACCCAGGGCTCTGTGAAGGTAAAGACGATTTGCATCTGCCTTTGAGTGGTGCATCTTATTGCAAGTCAGCAGCTTACGAATTTTCCCGTCAATTGTTTTTTATTTCACTGCTATAAATAACCACTGGAACTACTAAGGAAGTTATGGTTAACACTTACTTATCTGCATCTAGTTCAGATTTCAGGACTGCTCGAACTCTCTTGTAACATTCCTACCTGATCTTTCTCTTTTATGCTTGCATGCTGAATACCAGAGCCTTCATTTATTCCGAGGTATTTGTAAGTTTGTTCCTGTTCAAGTTCTTTTATAAGTGTAACAACATCTAACATGACTGAATTTGATCTATTGTTATTATTATTATTATTCAGTAGTTTTATTTTTATAATGTGCTTTCACTTCACTACTGAGCGCAGCTCTGTGTGCCTTGGGCATGTGCTGTGGTTTGCTGTGATGCTCTTATGGTTACTGTATTGAAAGTGTTTTGCGTAGAATGTGTGCAGTGCCCAGTAATGCAATTTTCTGTATGTTATATATATTTGTAAGACCTAGTGATTTTGTTAAATATTTGTCTGAATATTTTTTTATTATACTTTATGCGCCCACTATGATAGGAATTGTTTCTGTTTTTAGATTCCACATTCGAGTTACCTCTATTTCCAGATCTTTGTATTTTGAAAGATTTTCCATTTCTTTTAGGGAAACGTTGTCATCTGCTGGTATTGATACATCAATTAGAAAGCATTTTTTTTTCTTCATGATCTTTGACAACTATATCTGGTCTATTGGCCTTAATTTCTCTATCTGTGTGTATTGGCATATCCCAGAGTATGGTTGCGTTCTCGTTTTCTGTGACCTTTTCTGGCGTGTGTTTATACCATCTTTTTTCTGTTGTTACTCCATAGTGTTGGCATAGCTTCCAGTGTATATAGGTCCCAGCTCTGTCGTGTCTGTGAATATATTCCTTCTTAGCCAGGACTGGGCAGCCAGAGATAATATGATTTATTGTTTCTTGTCCATCTCCACATATTCTACAGTTACTTGTTATGTTTCTTTTCATTATATGTTTTTGGTAATTTCTGGTAGGGAGGCTTTGGTCTTGTGCAGCAATTAAACAACCTTCAGTCGCTGCTTTGAGTCCTGAGCTTCTCAACCATTGCTGGGATTTTTCTCTGTCTATTTCTTTTGCATTTAGTTTAGCCCAGTATTTACCATGTAGGGGCTTTTCTTGCCATCGCTTTATCATGGTCCGTTGCTGTTCTAGTTTTAGTTTGGATTTCATTTGTTTTATAGCTTTTGTTGTTTCTTCTCCTTCGTCTTCGAATTTGTTAGGTAGTATGATTTCTTGTTTGTATTTGTCAGTTTCCTTAAATACTGAAAACAGTTTTTTGTTTTGCTCGTGTTTTGTGGCTATTTGTATTAGTTTTCCTTGCTTCTGGAGTAGGTATTTTTGCAGTCCTATGGTGGTTATTTTATAATAGTTTTCTAGCTGTATAAGACCTCTGCCACCTTCTGTGCGTTGTATATATAGCCTTTCTATGTCAGATTTTGGGTGGTGCATCCTATATCCTGTCATTATTTTTCTTGTTTTCCTGTCTATTTTAGATAGTTCGTTTAGTGTCCAGTTAAGGTTATTGTAGCTGTAACTTAAAACTGGGACAGCTAAAGTGTTAATACCTATTATCTTGTTTTTAGCATTGAGCTCTGTTTTTAGTATTGATCTAACTCGTCTATAGTACTCTTTCTTTATTTTTTCTTTCATTTGTGTGTGTTGTATCCTATCTAGTTCATTGACTCCTAAATATTTGTATGGCTGGCTTTCGTCTAGTTCTCTTATTTCATTGGCATTATCTAGTGTGATGTTGCTACTTTTAACTAATTTTCCTCTTTTCAGGGTTGCTTTGGCACATTTTTCTAATCCGAATTCATATCTATTTCCTTGGTAAAGCCATGTACTGTCTGTAGTAGTGTTTCCAGCTCTTTGTCATTTCTGGCGTATAATTTTAGGTCATCCATATATAAAAGGTGGCTGACTGTTTTTCCGTAACATTTGTATCGGCATCCAGTTCTATTTAGCAAGTCAGTTAAAGGTGTGAGTGCCAGGCAGAACAGGAGTGGAGAGAGTGTGTCTCCCTGGAATATTCCTCTTCTAATGGGGATGACTTTCGTTTTCACAAGTCCCTCTTTTGTTTGGAGCTGTATCACTGTCTGCCATTTCTTCATGGAGTGCCTTATGTATTTTATAATAATTGGTGTCACCTTGTTTATAGCTAGTGTATCGAGAATCCACGTGTGGGGAACACTGTCGAAAGCCTTTTGGTAGTCCACCCAGGCCATACTGAGGCCTTTCTTCTTTCTGCGGCTGTCTTCAGTTATGGCTTTATTGATCAATAATTGATCTTTACAGCCGTATTATTATTATTATTATTATTATTATTATTATTATTATTATTATTATTATTATTATTATTATTATTATTGTTGTTGTTGTTGTTGATGTTGTTACTATTATTATTATTGTTGTTGTTGTTGTTGTTATTATTATTATTATTATTATTATTATTATTATTATTATTATTATTATTTTTATTACTATTATTATTATTATTAAGGCTTGTACGCCGAGGAAAATGCTTAGCGTCATTTCATCCGTCTTTACAGTTTAGGTTCAATAAATTAAGTACCAGTTGAGTACTGGAATCGATATAATCGACTTACCCCCCCCCCCCCCCTGAACTTGCTGACCTTGTGCCTATAGTAGAAAGTATTATTGTTATCATTAATATCGGTTGGTTGGCACTCCGTCGGTTACGACGATGAGGGTTCCAGTTGATCCGATCAACGGAACAGCCTGCTCGTGAAATTAACGTGCAAGTGGCTGAGTACTCCACAGACACGTGTACCCTTAACGTAGTTCTCGGGTAGATTCAGCGTAAGACAGAGTGTGACAAGGCCGGCCCTTTGAAATACAAGTACAACAGAAAGAGGAAGTAAGAGTGAGAGAAAGTTGTGGTGAAAGAGTACAGCAGGGTTCGCCACCATCCCCTGCCGGAGCCTCGTGGAGCTTTAGGTGTTTTCGCTCAATAAACACTCACAACGCCCGGTCTGGTAATCGAAACCGCGATCCTACGACCGCGAGTCCGCTGCCCTAACCACTGGGCCATTGCGCCTCCACATCATTAATATTACAACCAGAAATATCACTACCACTAACGTCGCCGACGCCGACGCTGTGGCTACCACTGTTAGTATACTACTACTACTACTACTACTACTACTACTACTACTACTACTACTACTACTACTTCAACTGCTGCTGCTGCGCTACAGGAGCCAATGAACAAAGTGAACAAACCATCAGTCGTCATGCAAGCTATAACAAGAAAAGCACCCCCCATTGTTTCTCAAACGAACCATTGTGGTGCACTGGTGCGATGCAAAGTGCCTTTAAGTGCGTTACAGAGTTTGAAAAACATAGTTTAAAGCTCTAGAAAGTTATACTGTTTCCTGTTATTCATGATTCTGTGACGTAGAAGTACGGTTAGTAGAACGAAAACGTAGTTTTGTAAAATGTTTCCTACATTTTCAACTTTAAAACAGTTCTTTGTAACTTTCCGTGTGAAGTGTGCCAGTAATTCTTTGTTTGATCTCCAGTGAACCACGACGATAGAAAGACTGACAATCGTTGATCTAACGGAGAAATTGGACAATGTAAAAAGCAGAGCCCCAGATGGACTAGCAGTGGTGCCCATTGGAAAATTTTGAAGTTTATTTTCTTATGGTTTCAATCACTTGCTTGGCTTTAACTAAAGGGCCGGGTATGAAGCAGATACGGCGTCATGTGTGGTTAGCATAAAACTGATGGAACTCTAGCCAATTAGCTAACTTGAAGTATCACAGAGGGTGCGAACTTGGTAGATCTTGTGATGTGTATGTGTGTGTTGGGTAGTTACAATGAGAGCGCAGTCAGACGTCCCGATAGGTGCAGACACGGTCACAATTTGTTAGAGATGAGAAAGAGATCAACAGTTTGGGGATGGCTGTGCGTCGATCTGAGATAGGGCTAGAGGATGAGACAAGTTGATGAAGAGAGTCAAAGCTTGTATAAGTTTCGGTTTCAGCACCGTTGCCATCGGAGTTATGCATTTTGAAGTCACCGAGTGCTTTGTTTTCGAAGAAAGAAAATAAGATGGATGTCATCAATG
>NC_142945.1:26835054-26860054 GCF_046866305.1 Octopus bimaculoides | reverse complement strand
TTGAGAAAGAGGGAAAAACCTCTTCGTCGAAACGAAACTCCGGAAGAAAATCAAAACTTTCAGATAGGGACCGTCCGACTCTTACACGAATTGTTAGAAAAGATCACAAAAGTACAGCTCCCAAAATTACTGCAGAGCTTGATGACCACCTCAAGAACCCAGTTTTCATAAGAACTGTTAGGTGGGAGCTGCACAAAGCCAGATTTCACGGAAGGTTGCAATTTAAACAATTCAAACTTTGTACGAGTCCATACCTTGTAGAATTCAAGCTGTAATTGCTGCCAAAGGCGGTCCTACCCCATATTGGAATAAATTTGTTTGAAATTTTAAGGTGTTTCCATTATTCTGTCCAGCCCCTGTATACACACATGCGCGCACACACGCACACAAACACACACACACACACACACACACACACACACACACACACACACACACACACACACGCACGGACACACACACACACACACACAACTAAAAAGGAATGTAAATATACATTACGAAAACTATATCATAAACAATTAATAATTATTTATAAATATATCAATGGCCAAACATGTAATAATAAATTACATAAAAGAAGAGCGTTTATAATCATGAATAAATCACAATTATAACGGACCGGGTTGCAAAAACCCTTACATGTTTAAAAATAGCAGTTAAAAACCACTATAAAGCCACTTTTATCACTTATATTTTATCTCCTCACAATAAAGCTGTCTGCGAGCGGCATGACATAAAATCCACAATTTAAAAATAAAAGGTTAATTCTCTATTGCAATTTCTAAGTTAAGGAGCCTATTATACCATATTATATACCGTATCGTAAAATAACGGATATATACAATATAACGGTTCCATTCCTCTCATCAGGAGAATATTCTTATAGATACAAGTTGATACAAAAACCATACCTTGAGGCTTACATGTATCCCAACCGGCAAAAATAGTGTATCAACCTCTATCTACACATTCAATTTCTGAATACCAACGTCATGCACAACGTCCATAAGAAAAGACCGATAAATCGAGCCACAGCAAAATACCGGATATGAGTGAGAAAATTTAATACTTAAAAAGGAATGTAAAAGTATATAACGAAGGCTATGTCATAAACAATTAATAATTATTTATAAAAATATCAATGGCCAAACATGTAATAATAAATTACATAAAAGAAGAGCGTTTATAATTATGAATGAATCACAATTGTAACGGAGCGGGTTGCAGAAACCCTTACATGTTTAGAAATTGCAATCAAAAACCATTATTATCACTCATATTTCATCTCCTCACTGTCTGCGAGCGACATGAAATATAAAATCCACAATTTAAAGATAAAAGGTTAATTCTTTATTGCACACAATTATAAACACTCTTCTTTTACACACACACACACACACACACACACACACACACACACACACACACACGCACACACACACACACACACACACACACACACACACAGACGGCGGTGAATAAATTATCTAAATTACGCAGAAATGAAAATAACACAGACATCTCATTTTAACAGATATATTTACCAAAATTACATAAAAATATCTTGAAATACATACTAAAGAGAAAATTTAAATAATAAAATTCGCCATTCACTCCCAGACGACTTCGGAATCTCCTGCGACTCTTCTGGACGGTCTCCTTGTTGAAGTTGGTGAATGCTGCCATAATCCTTGCCTTCAGTTCATCTTTGGTGTTACAAGGAGTTTTGTTGGTCTTTCGCTCAACTGCGCCCTACACGTAATAATCAAGGTGGTTGCAGTCTGGGGAGTTAAGTGGCCAGATGTTAAGAGTTGATGTGGTCACAGAAATTTTCTGACAGTCCTGACTGCGTTCTCCTGCTTGTGTGGCCTGGTGTTGAGTCCTGTTGCCAGACATATGGCCTTCCAGCAGTTACCCTCTTGACCCAGGGCAGCACTACCTCTTCCAGGCACTTGATGTATGTGTTGAGTATGTGGCCGTGTAGAAAACTGACTGGAGGCTTAACGTCGCCATCACTAGTGATCACTCCAAACACCATGATATTGACTGGATACTTGAGTTTTATCACTCTCCATAGATATTCTGGGGACACGGCAAGCCAATGGTTCTGTGTGTTCACCATCAAATCTTAGCAGAAATTTTTCTCGTCTGAGAAAAGACAAAACATGTTCGATTGGAGGTGATTCTTGAATTTGTTCAAAAGCTTCCTGCCGTGGTCTTTCCTCTTGTTCTTGACGGCTTGAGATAAGAATTGGCCCTTTTTCATCTTGTATGTGGAATACCGAATGTCTTCATGCACCACCTGCCTGATAAAAAAACTCAGACACTCCCATGTCCCTGGCGATGGACCTGATTGACTTGGAGGGATCACTGTCAGTCATAGCCTGGATCTCACCAACAAATTAAGGAGATCTTTTCACATCAGAACAATCAGGCAGAGTGAATTGCGTCATGGTGCTGTTTTTCTCAAAGATGGTGCCCAACTGACCCTACTATACTATGTAATCGACAAAATCAAAAACAAACAATGCGCACGCGCAAAATAAAAAATATAAGATGGTGACAATTTTACCCATCGTACCATATACACAAGAACACGGACACACACAGACAGGTTTGAAGGCGCATGGCTTAGTGGTTAGGATGTCGGGCTCATAATTATGAGGAAGTGATTTCGATTCTCAAACCGTGCTGTGTATTGTGTTCTTGAGCAAGACACTTTATTTCACGTTGCTGTTTCACACAGCTGTAGAAAAGAGTTGCGACGACACTGGTGCCAAGCTGTATCGTCCTTTGCCTTTCCTTTGGATAACATCGGCGGGGTGGAGAGGTGGGGCTGGTATTCATGGACAACCGCCGGTCTTCCATAAACAACCTTGCTCAGACTTGTGCCTTGGAGGGAAACTTTCTAGGTGCTATCCCATGGTCATTCATGACCGAAGGGGGTCTTTAGCCTTTTTATATATTCACACACACACACTAACACACACACACACACACACACACACACACACACACTAACACACACACACACACACACACATACACACACACACACACTAACACACACACACACACACACACACACACGTGTGGAAAATAAGGATAAACAGAACTTTATATTAAACTTCCTACACATATTTCACCATTTTCGTTGTTTGGAACCTTGTGATAAATGTTCCGAACAACTATAATAGTGAAACATGTGTAGCTTCTTTAATATAAGCTGGTGTTTTTCCTTATTTTTTCTACATTTACTCTATATCTCATAACTGGGTATACTACTCAGTATAGTAGTTAATTAACAAGTAAAGAGACTGGATTACGAAAATCTCTTTCTCTCTACATACATACATACATACATACGTATATATATATATATATATATATATATATATATATATATATATATATATAAACAAAACTGTCCGATGAACGGGAACGTGAAACTCCGACTAACAGTTTTTTGTTATATTTCTGCTGCTTTTAAATAAAGCAAATTACTCTGCCTCTGGTATTTCAGTACTCTTTTTTCCACCTTGTTGCACATTTTTGTGCTTACTCTGGTATATATACTTATATATATATATATATATATATATATATATATATATATATATATATATATATATATATATATATATATATATATATATATATATATCTTAGTTACGAACATCCCTCTTAGTCTCTCAAAGCTTTTAGCTAACAAAAAAAAAGCAAAAATATTCGCACATTCATGAACATACTGCAATAAATCTCTGTAGTCGATTTGTAGAGAAGATGAAATATGTTGAAGTATCACCTGTAAATACTAAACATGAAATTTCAAACAGGATTAGGAAAATAAATATTAGGCTATTCAATTCTTCGTTTAACCTAACAGAATCTATTTCAGTAGACACTATATTGCATTATTAAACTTCCCTATTTCTCAAATATTCGTTCAGCCCCTCATTACCCCAATCTTTGCTAAGTGAACTTACCAAACACACAATCACTTACTACCAATCGTAGCTTTCACAACCCGAATATTTGTCCACTCGTATGCTCCAACTGTCGAGTAGGAGACAGTTTTTCAAAGCATATATGGCCATACTACAAGTCCTTTTAGATTATACTATAACCAATACAATAATACATTCCGAAACCCACTTAAATGAAATAACACCTTATTATCAAGCTATATTTAGGAACTAGAAAAAAAGAAATGACTCACACAAATTAAGATGGAAAATGATCATACACACAATTTTTTTTTTGTTCAAAATTTGTTGAATGGTACAAAATTTGTCCGGCTAAATATATGGAAATGCTTTTCACAAAAATTCCAACTCCCAACAAATATTCATAGAAGACTGACTGTTTCATGCACATGACTTTGAAATCTTGACATACTTCTTTTCTCCGAAAAAAAATCTCGACTTTACTGAAACCTTTCCATAGAAAATTTTCTTTCTACACCTTTAATTTATAGTCGTCTAGATTAAATTGTAATATCTTTTAGATATGATTTTGTTTACTTTCATCTATTTCGCTGTTAGCCCATTATTATGAGAAAATAATAGAACTAGACTAATGGGCGTCTTTCAAGGTGTGGCTAAACTTAATGGAGACGATATTCCGTTCATAAGTATGCAGTTCATGTCTCAGATACTATCGCTATCACTTGGGCTAAATGAGTAAATCTCAAGTTGAATCAGATATAATGAAGATTGTATAAATGTATGTGCATGTGTCAGTATATATCTTTTTAGATAGCTAGCCAATACACATACTTTTTTTTTCTCTCCTTGTTTCTTACTGTGTTCCTTTCTGTGGAAGAGCGTAAGCTCGAAACGTTAAAGACTTTTTCACTTCCCTAGCGTTATACTAATACATCTGTTTATTGTCTACACCACCTGTCTTCGTCTTCTTTTTTTTTTGTGAATTCTCCCTATATATATAAATATATGTGTGTTTGTGTATGTTTGAATGTGTCTGCGTGCGCGTGTGTGCATGTGTGTGTAATTATGTGTGGAAATTATACATACGTATATGTAAGAATGTGTATATGTATATGTGTTAGCAATTATTGTTTGTAAATGAACATGAAGCAACACAGCGATGTCCCTGTATACATATATGCGTGTGCATACATCTGTGTGTGTGTGAATGTGTCCCTCAAAGGCAAGCATTATGTGTATATGTTTCTTTATACTTCAATATATTTAAGCTTTTAGTGAATGTGTATGAATTTATCTGTGAAGATATATATATGTGGCTAAATTTGAGTTCATGTATGTCTCTACCTCTGTGAGTTTATCTATCTGTCTATACATACATACGTACATACATACATACATATATATATATATATACATACAAACATACATACATACATACATACATACATACATATATACATGCATACATACATATATATATATACATATATACATACATACAAACATGCATACATACATGCATACATATATGCATACATACATATATACATGCATACATACATACATACATATATATATATACGTATACATACATACATACATACATATATACATACATATATCCATACATTCATACACACGCACAAATAATATGTACACACGCACAAATAATTGTCTCGGAGAATTTTTTTTATGTATGCTTATATGTAAGCATATAAATGTCTTGATCTATATATCTTGGCTTGTAAGTTTATTTAAGTATCTATATACCATCTGTATGATTATATATGGGTGTGCATGATTTTAATGTGTCTGTGTTTTCTTGCCAGTATAGTAAACTTAGGTACATTTTACCTCAATGTGTACACTTGTGTGCGTGCGTGTCGGTGTGGTTGCTAGATCGTGTAGTTGTAAAGACTATTCTGAGTGTTGGCATTCTATCTAGCCTTTTAGGCTACAGGTCAAGCTATTTTCAGTCTTCTTAACTTAATTCTATACCACATTTTTAGCCTCAATTTAAACATAGTAGTTATCAACGTTGGTCCATTTAAGTATATTCACACATTTTATTTAAGATTATCCTCTTGCGATTTCTTTTGAGTCTAGTGCGCAAGCATTAGATCTGGCTATATATGTATTTAAACATAAGCACGATACAGAGGGGTTGGGAACCGTAAGACAAAATAGTAATTTAACGCTGTACTATTTTCTCTTGTAAAACATCTCTTTAGCCCTCACTTTGGCTGTAGTCACTAGTGAACGCGGTCGCCAAGGACCGAAACCAAAGTTAACTTTATAAACTAATAAAATAATGCAAACATTATATATATATTGATTTATTTTGCTCTTTACGTGAAGATGTTCTTAAGAGAAAACATAACAACACACACAGACACACACACAGACACACACACAGACACACACACACACACACACACACACACACTTTGTATCTGTATGCTCTTGTCTCTTGATATCAACTATCAATGATCACGCATCAAATAAGGATTTTTTTGGCTGCAGTAACCCTGTGCCACGGGGTTCGATGTCGGTTATATTCTATATTTATAATCAAATGCTCCCAATATCAGATTTTCTCTTTACCATAATTTTGCATCTATAAAAAAAGCGTTTGTTGTTTAGTTGATGTTTTCATAGTTTTGTTTTCTTTTATTAACAGTAGTAATAAATCAAGCAGGTAGAGACTGAGGGAGAGAGAGAGAGAGAGAGAGAGAGAGAGAGAGAGAGAGAGAGAGAGAGAGAGAGAGAGAGAGAGAGAGAGAGAGAGAGAAAGTGTGAGAGTGAGCTGGAGAGCGATAACGATTGGAAGATAAGTAACTTTACGTTCACTAATAATTTTCATTGCTGCGAGATCAAATAATAATAAAAATAGTAACAACTACAATAACAACAGCGACAAGAGCACTAACGCGACAACACCAGTTACAACAACAACAATAGCAATAAAAACAATAATAATAATTGTTATTATTATTATTGTTGTTGTGAGAAAATAATGGCTTGTTTGAAAGAAATCAATAGAACTAGACTGATGGACGTCTTTCAAGGTGTGGCTAAACTTAGTGGAGACGATATTCCGTTGATAAGTATAGAGTCCATGTCTGTAGATAGCATCGCTACCACTTGGGCTAAATCAGCAAATCACTAGTTAGACGATTATTATCCTATAAAATGCTATCAAAAGTATTATTATCTACTTACTTCGTTCTCTTCATTCTCTTTCATTATAGGAAACATTTTCCGGCAACGTTATTCATCTCCTCCTCTTTCTATTTGCTGCGCCTCATCCACATACTTCCTTGTTTCCTGTTTCTTATCTATCTATCCATCTATCTATCTATCTATCTATCTATCTATCTATCTATCTATCTATCTATCTATCTATCTATCTATCTGTCTGTCTGACTGTCTGTCTTTCTCTTTGTCTATTTGAGTGTCTGACTATCTGTTTATCTGCATGTGTGTGTAAGTGTACATGATTATGTGTGTATGTGTGTGTGTATATATATGTACATAGGGGTTGGACAAAATAATGGAAACACCTTAAAATTTCAAACAAATTCATTTTACTATTGGGTAGGACCGCCTTTGGCAGTAATTACAGTAATTTGGCAGTAATTCTACGAGGTATGGACTCGTACAAATTTTGAATTTTTGTCCATTCTTCAGCTAAAACAGTCTCCAGTTCTTGTAGTGATGATAGTGGAGGATATCAACTCCTTACTTGTTTTTCTAAAATGCACCATAAATATTCAATAATATTGAGATCTGGGGACTGTGGTGGCCAGATAAGATGTTCAACTTCACTAGAATGTTCCTCATGCCATTCAGTATCAACTTTAGCTGTGTGAATTGGTGCATTGTCATCCTGAAAGATTACGTTTCCCTCCGGAAACAGTTCCGCAACCATAGTATGAATTTGATCAGATAAAATGCTTAAATAGTCTTGACTATTAATTCTGCCATGAAGGGAAACCATTAGGCCGGTTGATTTCCAGGATAGCCCCCCAGATCATCACAGATCATTCTCCATGTTTAACAGTTGGAAGAAGGCAGTCTGGGTCAAATGCTTCTTTTGGCTGTCTCCACACGTATACTCGGCCAGTGGTCGGAAATAAGGTAAGGGATTACTCGTCCGAGAAAATAACATTCTTCCACTGCTCTAGGGACCAATTCTGTAGGTTTTTACTCCACTCTAAACGCCTTGCAACAATTGTTTTTGAAAGTAGTGGTTTTCTGATTGCAGCCCTCCTGTGAAATCCAGCTTTCTGCAGCTCACGGCGAACAGTTTTTGTGGAAACTGGGTTCTCGAGGTGGTCATTAAGCTCTACAGTAATTTTAGGAGTTGTACTTTTGTGATCTTTTCTAACAATTCGCGTAAGAGTTGGACGGTCCCTATCAGAAAGTTTTTGCTTTCTTCCAGAGTTTTGTTTCGACGAGGCGGTTTTTCCCTCTTTCTCAAAGGCTGTCATTACTTTCGAGACAGCACTTCTTCATACACCAAACATTTCGGCTGTTTTCGTTACGCTAGCGTCTGCTATACAAGCACCAACAATTTGACCTCTTTGAAAGTCCAATTGATCAGTCAGTTTAATAAATTTTAATTACCTTTTTCTCATGATATCTGAAAAGAAACAAAAATTTTAGCAAAGGTAATAATAATACACTAATAATAAATGAAAAAAAAACAAGCTTTTGACGGTTTTATAGATATTTCAAAATTATGATGCTATGATGCTAGGTGTTTCCATTATGTTGTCCCACCCCTGTATATATGTATGTATATATATGCATACGTGTTTGTGTGTTTGTGTGTGTGTATGTGTGTGTGTGTGTGTGTGTGTGTGTGTGTGTGTGTGTGTGTGTGTGTGTGTGTGTGTGTGTGTGTGTGTGTGTGTGTGTGTGTATTCGAATCTCTATTCGCTCACTTTTACTCTTTCTCGTTTGCTCTCTTCCTTTCTCCACCTCCTCTCTTTAATCATACAAACACATATACAGTTATACTGTACATTAGACTATGTAAATATCTATCTAAGTATACACTATACATTAACACACACGCACACTCGCGCGCACACGCTCACACATACACAGATGCACTCAAAATCCACTTATGCATATGTGTGTGTACGTACGTGAACTTGTGTACCTCTAAGGTAGATCTCATTCTAAGCATGTAGAAAGTAATAACATAGATAATCATTCCAGGAGAACTAGCTTACAATTATGGATTAAATTTAGATTGCACAGTTTAAAGCGAACGATGAGAAATTTCTTGGGGATTGTTGATAGAAGTTTCCTTTGAACCAATTTCGTTAGAATGTAGAAACGGACAGGTTGAATCAAATTAAGAAACTGCTTTCAACCAGAGAAGATACTTAAAGACATCGCCAATTACGTATTACATTTGCTTTATATTAGTATAAGTATACCACACGTTGTTTCTTACAATTTCTACTCACATTACTGTTTTGCTCCTGAATGGAAAGTAAGAAAAAAAAAAAACTCGCCAGTACATACAACCAATATGACTAAGAATGGATGAAATTCTTCTGTAATTTTCGTTTCCGTCAATTTCCATCTATTTTTACTCTTCAACTTCTCTTTTAATTCAATGACATTTATTTTCTTGTAATTATTTTTAATGTTGATCGTTCCATAACTATTTAGGCATGTCACTAACCGTTAGCTATTTATTCCATCAATGATTCTGACACATTTTTAAAGAAACGTTTCTTTGTGAATCTGTTTATAGAATCGACTGGGAAATCTCTATCTGTACTGAATGGACCAATTAGCTTTGACCAAAGAAATAAATGCAAAAAATATAAATAAAGGAAAAAATACATTAAAAAATGAGCAAAAAAATATTGTTTTATTTTACTTTATATTTCAAGTTTTATGTTTAAAAATTCACTCAAGAAAAAGCGCCATGGTTTCAATTCTCAGTTGGATATTTCAAATCACTTTTTATGTCAAATGTTACTGGAAAATGAATGCATCCCACGACATACTATTCCTTTTTACTATGAATGTATTGTTAATTATGCCTACATACGAAAACTAAAACAACATTGCTATATGTTATATAATTCCAAGTTCGATCCCATTTGAAGTTCACCACTTTTAGACTACCGGGTTGTCTAGTATCTTGCGAATACAATTTATAAGACAGAAAATGTATAGAAGTCCGTTGTATGTGTATGTTTATATGTGTGTGTGTTTGTGTGTGTTTGTGTGTGTTTGTGTGTGCGTGTGTGTGTGTATGTGTTTTAGCATCATCTCTTTCAAAATATTTATCTTGTGCAGCAATATACCGGTCTCAGCGTGTATTTCTCCAATTTTAAATAGGAGAAAATCGTTTTACTTACCAAGGTAGCGTTATTCTGAATGAATCTTATAGATATACCGCATAGCCCGAGGAATTTCGCTAACACGACCATGGCTGAAGTAGATAACACCACCACTGACGAAAACAGCACTATAGCACGAGGACGCTATCTGTGAATACGTAAGTACTCCTCTCATTTAACAGCAACGCTATGAAAAAGCCCGTGAGGACTCTTCTATCGGATATATGAAACGGTTAAAACAAAACTGGGTTGAAGATCACCCTCAACTTTAGCACCTTTACTGCAAAACATCTTCGAGAACAAGCTTCTTACATTAAAAAAATAGTGGCTTGCTCTCGTGATGTAAATGGATTTTCTCAAAAACACAGAGAACTGGGCAAAGCCTGACAGAGGAGAGATAGGAAATAATGTAAAGGAGCCGCTGCCGTTATCACTAAATTCTGGTGTCCTTCTAAATGTAGCTGAGTCAATAGAGACAACAGTGGAATATATTCAACTTAGAAACAGCCCCTGAAACCACAGTTCTTCGAAAACTTTTTTACCTTTTTGAAACTATCGTTAAGCGACAGGCCATTCTTAACAAGACTAAGAAAAACTTCAACAGCTCTAATGTTGAATGTTATCGACGATGTCCCTGGAGAGCTCATGGAAACATGTTATGTTAATTACTGGAATATTAATACCTTCATATACACAACTGCTATCATTAAAGAACGCCTTGGAGAAATAAGCAGTATACATGGTAACGAAACTACTAAATGGAAGCAAACTAGATGGTAAACAAAACTTGAAGAAACCGTAAGCATTCTGTGCCTCCATATTGAATGGTTAACCACGATAATAAATGTAACAGGAATAATGAGTTTACACCGTATCAGATAATCTTATGAATAAATTAACAAAACTCTATGGCGACTCTTCACACCAAGCTCTTGGGGGAAGTTTAATTACTCTAAAATATGAGCCCAGCGCGGTGAGCGAAAACCTTCTAACCCACAGACATTATTCAGAGAAATGAGGAAGGAAAATATTACCATTAAGAAAGCCCTCCTCCCAAGAAGATCTTGAATTAATCTAGTTGAAGATCTGGAACGAAAAGAAGGCTTTGAACCTTAATGCATCGTGGGTAAATGCAGTAAGGAGATAAAACTGTACCAACATCAACAGTGAAACATATGCAATTGACCTGAAAACTTTCATCATAGATGTAGGCAAACTGCATAATGGGAAGGCATCTTGAAAGGGTCTAATAGTTGGATACTGTTATGAGAGGCTGACATTATACAGGAAACCACCAATAAGTATATTCAAAAACATTATGAAGGGTCAGATTGACACACCAAATTGGCTTTCTATAGAACGGACGAATCTTGTAGCCAAGAATGAAACCATCGAGTTGCCAGAAAACTATAGATCCATTAGTTGCCTAAACATTACGTATAAACTGTACACAAGCTGTCTCAATCAATTCTTGCAGTATCATTGTGAGCACAACTGACGAAGGGATTGCGAATGTACCGAACAACTTTTTAAGCAGAAAGCTGTATTGTATGAAGTGAAAAAACATCGTAGGAGCGTTGCAACAGTGTGACTTGATTATTGGGAGGCATTTGACTCTAACCCACACATGGCTGCTGAAGTCTCTACATTTGGCAAAGTGCCTGCTACCTTAAGTGCTGCATTTAGAAACTCACAAAGAGCTGGGTAAGAATTCTTACACTTAGAACTGAGAGCGGAACGATCGTCTGCAATGATATGTAAATATTTCAAAGGGAATATTCCAAGGAGATAGTCTTTCTGTAATTCTTATCCTTATGGCATTAAATCCATTATTCCTGCTACAAAAGTAAAATGGCTACATGCTAGGGTCTGCAAATGCTAGAGGCATTAATGTAACCCATAATTTCTACGTCGATGTCCTCAATATTTATGTTAAAATTGTTAAGCTAGAGTCAATAACATTTTCAACTGACATAGGAATGGAATTTGGTCAAAAGAAATGTTCATAATTGATTGTTGAACGTAGAAAATCAGTCCCCCAGCCCCCAAACATGTGCATCAATGGATGCTCTATCTCTCCTGTCCCACACAAAGAATGCTGTAAATACCTAGGCATTGAGGAAAATATATCATAAGAAGGTACTGTGAATAAAGACGGGGTGATCCGAGAGTTTATGCCAGACTTAGAAAAATATGGCTGTCGTAACTATCCTCTTATAACAAGACAATATCCCACAATGCATTTGCAGTACCACCACCGATTCCAACATTAGGGATACTTCGCTGGTCTGTAGAAGAAACTCACTCTATGGACGTTAAAACCTGCAAGGAACTAACATCAGCTGGAAATCTCCACAGAAATAGTGATATCGACAGGCTCTACCTAAAAAGAGCTAAAGGTGGTAGAGGCCTGAGATCAGTGCAGATAACCTTCGAATGACGTATCGTCTCTCTCAGACAACACTTGCTAAGCAACGGCAGCAAAACCAAATACATTGACTTAGTGATGATCAATGAAAAGAACAATACCCTTCACGCCAGCAACGAGCTCATCCGGAAACACTCTCTTCCTGATGACCTCCTATACAACACCATACCAGTATGTAAGAAAAAAAAAATTGAAAGACCACAGATGGATATTCTTCCCGAGGATATGAAGACAGGAATGTTGACATGAAGCGCAGCCTCTTTTGGAATCGTGACCGCTACATCACATTACACTTCGAAGGCTTTGCATTTGCCATACAAAAAAAAAACAACAAAAAAACAAGAGATTACTATGAAATACCTAATAAGTAAAAGAGTCAGCGAAGCCCCTGGAGTCCCAAAATGCAACCGTAAATGTTAATGACGTCATATTTCTGTGGAAGACATCGCACATGTGATTAGCGGCTGCCCGAAAAGGTCATCGAGTTACCATCTCCCTATGCGATACCGCGTTGTCGCAAAAAAACAATATTAGGAAGAAAGAATGTTTAGGAATAAATATTGATAGACACCCCCATAACATACACACACACACACACACACAAATAAACACATGTATGTATGCCTACATACATACCTACATATTTGTATGTATACGGTTCGGTGATGTATATCGGCGAAGGATGCGATCGACTATAAAATCGATACTTATTGAATGGAGACCCTCCCGATAATTGTTTTGCACCGTTTTACAAAAACTCCTTTGTTACTTTCGCGGATAGTAAAAACAGTGAGCCAGAGATTGAAAATCAGTATTCAATGACAATATTGCTCATAAATTTCTACACAGAAAAAAATAGATATTTCACTAATATTTCAAACCTGAAGTCAATCTTTAATAGTTCGGGAGTATTATTTGTGGTATTAGAATCAAAAGGCCACTTAGAAATTGAGATTCATTGCAAACGACATTTTGAAATATATATACATGTGTGTGAATGTCTGCGTGTATGCATACACACACACATGCACACACATACACACATACACATGTAACTAGAAGCATGCGTCTATGTAGTCATGTATATATGTGTGTATGTATGTATGTATGTATGTATGTATGTATGTATGTATGTGTGTATCTATGTATGTATGCATGCATGCATGTTTATGTATTCCGGGTGAAAAAATTGCGCAAGTTCCACACGTCAAAAGAACAATAGCAAATTGTATTTTTGAAAACCAGAAATAAATCAACATGCAATATAGATAATAGTTGTTGACATTTGCTGTGGAAAGGTGTGTTTTATAATGGGAAATCCTGTAATTTAGAACTTCGTGCAAATAGAAAATGAAAAGGAAAATAATCTGGTTTTACGTGTTGAGAATATATTAAGAAGTCCTTCTAATGTATATCGCTTGATGTTATTGTTGTTGACATCGGCACTGCCTCCGCCGCCACCACCGCCGCCACCGCCAACCCCGCCCCATGACGACGACGATGATGACAGCGGTGATGATCACAATCCTAATCATAATCATGATCATCGTCGTTGACGCCGTCTCGTTGGTGATGGGTGTCGGCGATGCGGTTGTCATCAGTGTTATTATTTATGCACAATCGTGCGTTTTGGCCATAGTGCTATCTCATTAACAAAACTTGAGTATTGCTATAAGAATTTTATCTCAGAAATTATTTATTTTTCAGAAACCTCTACACTGAGTATGCTTGTATTATGTGTATGTAGGAGCAACGGTAATATTTGTTATTTTTAAGGCCATATTCTTACTCCTTACTTTTGCTCTGCAAGTACGTGCGTCTCTGTACGTGCGGTGTTTTGTTTTGTTTTGGTGGTCTGAAGTAAAATTACTCTGCATAACGTATGTACAATGACTAGTTAGGCTATTTTCTGTATTGTTTGTGTAAACACTGGGGTTTTGGTTAGGTTTTTGCTCAATTTCTTTTTAATATAATTCACACAAGAGTCTATTACTATAGAGATTGTTGCTGTTTTTTGCACGAAAGTTCTGGTGCTCTGCATTTCCAGACGTTTATATTTGGATAATTTATGAATTTATTTTAGAGATATATATTATCATTTGTCCAGACTGATTAAAACTGATTTCTTTCTCGGTAGTACTGTTTGAGATTATTGGCTTATCCGAGGGAATGCTTGCTTTGTAATTCCCTCCTGTATGTTTATAGTATTTCTGTTCTGTAGGTATCTAGTAATGCGAGATCGGAATCTCTGAGTAACACACCCTCACGCTCAATTTTGATGGATACGAAATGTACATCTTCAAGGCAACTGAGACTGAGGAGAGGAATCGCTGTGTTTTTTCGGAAAGACATAGATCTCGTGATAATTATTTAGAAGATAATTTGACCAGCAGCGAAGAGGATGTCTTCATATTAGCAGCTATTTATGCCTCGAAAGGGGTGGTGCTGCCAGATTTCTTCACGTGGGTGGACGTTTTCTTCGGAACGTTTCGATCTTGAGTACTTATGGAATACTAGAACGCCGTCTTGGATGCACGTCTGGATTGTGTAGGACTAACTGGATTTACCAAATGTGCCAATGTGGGCATGAATAAACTGCATCGGGTCATCCAGATCGTATCGAGATAGAGTATTCTGTTGGGCAGTATCAACGGTTCTCCACAATTTTAAATCGCCGGATATATAGACAACAAATTGCGATATATATGTTAGACTTATGTGACTCCGCAGATTGGGATCTAGTTACTGGAAGTTGGATGCGTCACTGTCAGTGTGCCAATCTTACACATACCGAATAAGTTAAAAGGGTTTTGAGAGAGGTACCAATAGAACTCTACAAATGATTTTGTGTTCCAGAATTGGACCGGCGAATTAAAGACAAAATGCCCTATGGATGGTATCTTAATATCAACACGGGACCCTACTCGGCAGGAGCAAATGCAAATTAGCGAAACGGAAGTCCAGTGCATAAGTCATGTGATGACGTCGAAAGACTCGAGCTTGTCCCCACTAAGGTACAAGATGTCTCCCAGATGCTAGTCCTATGAAACAAAACGTTTGAAGTGATTTTGTTTATTTTTTTTTTGAGGCGGGGTCATAGGTCACCTAAGTAACCAAGATGCATCTTTTAGAGAACTTAAGGATGATATGACTAGATATGGGTCTCTACTCACATACAGCGTTATACCAAGCAAACGAAGTGCACTATTTTATCTGGTCTGAAATACTTTGATGTAAATGAAACAACAAAGATTTACAACTGCAAGAAGGATGCAACTGCTGCTTGATACAAGAAAGATGCAATCTGTTTCTTGATGCAATCCTGTGATGCGGAAACTCGTTGCAAGATAAATAAATGTTATTCATCGTACACGTATGAAAGATGTTTCACTGCTACATTTTTGGAAAGTAAGGACAAGTGTTTAATGATGATAAGGCTCTAGAATCTATCTTCCTCAAATTACTCATCGCAGCTCTGTAGTGCAATTTTCCAGCGTTATAATGATATGCCCTCGCTGCGGTATGCAGAAAAAGGGAAAATGTTTATATACGAGATACTCTTTCCAAGATCTAATTGCTTGAAAGCAAATCAGAATTAGGCCATATAGAGCAGAGGTACGAGTGCAGTAGGTCAAAAGCTCCGCATACCGAACATCAGTGGGTTTCAGGGGTCATTCGTAGAGAAAACGTACCGTTTCGGGGCCCTCCTCTCGACAGCCTTGCAGCGCGTTGCATCCCTCCCACCTCACTTACATGTGGTTCCTCCTACTGGATCGGCTAACTTATTCAATCTTAAGTTCATTTCGGGATCGTCACCACATTCGAATTGTGGAGGCATGTAGGTCTGATTTGCCATACAGGCAAGTGCTTGCCTCACATCCTTATTACCTTTCCAGCCAAGTTTTATAATCCCCTTTTGGCCATACTTAATGGTCGGATCTCTCAGCTGTCATGGATTGCTTTCAAGATAGCATTTGTTTGAAGGTGATTGGCAGTAAATCATAGGTAGCTCGAAGACAGAAACTCAATCATGATGTGCTCCCACTTCACATCTCATTTCATCCCACTTTCCTTCCAATAACCTCTTCTTCCTGTTTGGTCATCTGATCTTTTTGAAAGCATAGAATCAAATGCAGTTCAGTTTCCTCTGCTTCTCTCGTTTTAACACCATTTTCTTGTAGTTTTGCCATCTGGCTGATTATTTCGTCTTTCTACATCATCGGACACCTTCAACATCATAACTGTTCGCACCTTTGTAGGTACCAACGAATGATGTTATAGGTAGTTGAAGAGACCCTCACTTCAGATATAGTGTTCAACTGTTAATCCTGCGAGGTAGATCAAGCCATATCCTGATATAGATACTGCATTTTTGCTCCATGATGTCCACTCTCGACAATGCTACTTAGTTTATGAGCAGGGGCCAAGCAAGGCAGGGATAACAACCAAACTGCAAATATCAAATCTTGTATTTTCCCGGTAGTTTTGACTTATCTATTGCTCCTCATCCATCCGCGGCTTGTACTTTGATCTCAATGCCGCTACTCTTATCGGACAGCGAGTTAGCTTACCATCGCCCTAAACATTTTACAGGTTTGTTTTTAACTATTGGCATCGTTTTTCCTGCTATTTTGACCTTCATTTGCTTCTGTTGATTCTTAACAAACGTCAGACTGCGTGACACATTTACTGTAAACCGTATTCACGACCAAGTAATTAGCTCATCCAGGCTATTTTGTCTTGACCGTCTTCACTTTGGTCTTTTGTGAGTTACGTCATCAATGCAATTGATCTCCTTTCAGTCACAAAAGACAACGACACTGAAATTCAAATTGCCACACTGAAAGAAGTGGCCTAACAATAGTTCCAAAGTCTCCGAGACAGTGCAGTGATTCTGGGACTCTGGAAGTAAACACGACTTCTATAATAGAATCATCATCAGAATTGTTGTCACCAAACCAACACTAGCAAATTACGATCCTAAAGCACGAGTCATCCATTGACATCATAAAATGCCAGGGATGTTATGTGTTGAACTCTGAAAATGAATAAAAGATTAACCGTGGAAATTACCGAATTCCATAAAACAAAACTACAATCTGAACAATTAAAAACTCATAGACACTCCCCCATTGTCATTCATGGATATTGGAATAGATCATTTAGTTTGAGTCAACAAGCTTCCTACTGGTTGTAGATTACTGTAAAACTTCATAGAAGTGGAACAATCTAACAATAATTGAGAAAGTAAAAGTTCATTTTAACAGACATAGCACCCCCCCCTTACAATAGTGTGTATGCACATAAATACATTTATATATAGACATTATGTATTTTTAAGACAAGTTTTAAACGTATGTGTAACTGCTACATATTCTTCATAAGTATTCTAGTTTAAATATATAACCCAATAGTCAGTAAATTACATTCCCATGGACATGCAACGACGAACATGTTCCTTCCCCACCCTTACCAGTAAAAGGAAGATAGAGCATATTGTACACGTAATTCTTTCTACTATAGACACAAGACCTGAACTTTTGAAGAGAGGAGGTTTGTCGATTTCATCGATCCCATTGCTCGACTGGTATTTATTTTATTGAGCCCGAAAGGATGAAAAGCAAAGTCGACCTCGGTGGAATAACGTAGAGCTGGAAGAAGTGGCCACAAAGCATTTTATCCGGCCTGTTAACGATCCTGCTAGCTCGCCACCCGAGCATATTGTACTCATAATGATCTCAGCAGTCTACATACACATATTTTTGCTAGAGCCATATGTATACAGCAATAAGGGTTCTTCCTTACTGTAGATAGTAAAAGATGAAATCTATCTTTCAACATAAAATCCATATTTCCTACAGGCAGCATGGATGAGATGTGTGCGTAGAAAAGATAAAAATAGTGACGATAAGGAAGACAAGTCAGATGACACCTGTAGTGTGGAGATTTAAGATGGAAAAGGTGAGCAGTAACAATGAGAGTGTGGGCTTTAAAGAAAATGTAGATGAGTAGGGGATACGAGATTGTTGGTCAGTTGAGATGAGAAGGGCTGGTAGTATAAATTCGAGATTGGGGAATAGAGAAAAGAAAAACAGTGGTCACCAGAGATGAAGAAGATTGCGGTAGAAATGAGGTTTTGCAGTTTATGCAAGAAGAATGTTCAATAGAGATGAGAGATGAGGTAAAACAGACGAGGATTTGGCAGTAGAAAAGAGAGAGTGGTTAGTTGAGAGAGGAAGTGTGTGCACTAAAGATGAGGCATTGGACAATAGAGAAAGGAAAAAAGGGTAGTAAAGACGGAAGTGTAAACCATTGACATACGAAATTGTGCAATAGAGATGCCAAAGGGAGCAGCAGAGATGAGTGACTGTATAATAGATATGGAAAAAAATGCGAACAGTAAAGCAAAGAACGTGGTCGGTAGAGATAAGAAAGCTGGGCACTAGAGAAGAGAGTAAGCATTAGAGATAAGAAAGCTGGGCAGTAGTGAAGTAGTTGTGCGATACAGACGATATGGTTGGGCAACAGAGATGAAAAAAGGTGGATTGTAAAGATGGAGGGTGAGTAGTGCAGTAGAGACAACAACACTTCCCAATAAAACGAAAACTATAAAACAAAAAGGAAAGAAATACAAATAAACAAATTTCAGTTAATAGTTGTAATGACATTTTACATTGGTCATGTGTTATTTAATGTTCTTATGGTGAAGGTTGATGGTCTGTGTGGGAAATGGCACAGACATTAGTGGAGTATATTGGTCGAGAAATAGGTAAATAACTGTCTCTCGAATGAGACAGTGAGAGAGTGAGAAAGAGAGAGAGAAAAAGAAAGAGAGAAACAGGGAGAGAAAGAGAGAGAGTGTGCGAAAGAGAAGAGTGAGAGGTAGTTGCTGATTACTGAAGGGTAATGGAACTAGAAAAGTATGGCAATTGTTTACTGAAAATGTGAGATGAGAATGTGAAGTAGTTACTGATTACATGGATAGAGAGAGAGAGAGAGTAGGACAGAGACAGAGAGAAAGAAAGAGCGAGAGCTTAAAGTGGATGAAGTAAGAGATAGTGATTAGTTCTATTGAGTGAGTGACAAAGTCAGAGATGATTAGTTAAATACGGAGAGGGAGGAGAGAGAAAGAGTGAGAGAGAGAGAGAGAGAGAGAGAGAGAGAGAGAGAGAGAGAGAGAGAGAGAGAGAGAGAGAGAGGGTCTGAAGAGGAGATGGATGGAAGAACATGAGGTGGTAAATTCAATAAACGAGAAGAAGAACGAGAAGGGTTGCAGTATATCCTTACAGAGAATTAGAGAGGTGGATGGGTAGACAGAAAGGGATGGACAGAGTGAAATGATTACTGAAACACATAAATACGTATACTTATATGTGCATTCATGTAGTTATACTTGTATGCATACAGACACACACACACAGAGGCAAATATATAAATACATAAATAAACGCAAACACACATACATATATGGATATATGTAATATATAATATATGTAATATATAATATGTGTGTGTGTTTAAGTAGCAGTACATACATCGTTAGACATAGAGCTAAGGCATCTAGAAATAAAAAAGAAATATTGAATGTTTTTGAAGGCAGTGTGTTATTCTATATTGGAAAGAGTATTTACAACATATAAAATGTCTCGTCTAGAAAACAGCGAAGATGCTTCTTGAATCATTAAAACTTTGGATGTAACTTAAGCGTCAATTGTTGTTTAACTTAAGGTCATCGGCAATGTAAGCGTTCCAGCTGTGGCCATCTCGTTCTTTTTTTAGATTAACGTTATAGGTGCTGGCATGGCTGCGTGGTAAGAAGTTTGCTTCCCAACCACATGGTTCTGGGCTCAGTCCTATTACGTGGCAACTTGGGCAAATATCATCTACTATCCCTATCAGTGGATTTCGTAGACAAAACCTTAAAGAAGCCCGTCGCATATCTATCTATCTATCTATCTATCTATCTATTTATTTATCTATCTATCTATCTATCTATCTATGTGTATGTGTGTTTGTATGTGTGTCTTTGTGTCTGTGTTTGTTCTCCACAACCGCTTGACAACCGGTGTTGGTGTGTTTACATCCCGTAACTTTGCAGTTCGGCAAAAGACACCGATAAAATAAATACGACACTTCACAAAAAATAATGAAAATAAAATAAGTACCGGAGTCGATTCATTCCACTGCAATTCTTGAAGGCGGTGCCCCATCATGGCCGTAGTCTAATGATTGAAACAAGTAAAAGATGGATAAAACATATCGAAAAACTTTCTCTGTGTCTCTTTCTATCTGCCTCTCAATTTCTCTCACCCCCTGTCTCACTGTCTTTTGTATAAAGTAAAATACAATTTGAAGGAAATCTAGCTGTTATTTCTAACAACTGTGTACAGTCTCTCTTGTTGAGATGATGAGTTACGGTCAAACACTAAGATGTATTAAATCGATTACCCCTCTCATATTTTTGAGGCCAATGTTAAAACTAAAAGACACTGGAAAATGAAACCAACTTGTGTGTAGAGATGGTTGTGTATGGCCACAACATCACTGTCTGCTTATAAAAATATATTGCTTTGCAAACGTTCCCCGATTCGATCTCAATACGCATCGATCCGTCAAGCGCCTCCCATCATAGCCTAACTTGAACAGTGCCTTGTGAGTACTATTTGGCTAAAGAAAACTGTGCAAATGCTCGTCACTATCACAACACACACACACACACACACACACACACACACACACACACACACACACACACACACATATGTATATGTGTGTGTGTGTAGTAAAGATTATTTGCCACTCTAATGTGGCAGTCACAGTTAGTTTTAAATCTCTGAATGAGATCAAAGTAGTAACTATACTTCATAGTAGAATATATTTACCAACGTAAGGTGGCAGTCCTGCGTAGGACCATGTACTACCTTTTAACTCCAGGAAAACATTACCCAGAAACCATAGGTCTATTGGTATTGCAAGTGGCTAGGAGCAGCACGCTCCCTTACTCAGTATATTTCAGACACATATTGTGTGTCGATAACCAGCTGGTAAAGATTCTTTCCTGGGGTCAAAAGGTAGTAACATGTTCCTACGCAGGTCTGCCACCTTGCGTTGGCAAATAGATTTTACTAAACACACACACACACACACGCACTCACACGCGCACACACACGCACACACACACACACACACAAACACACACACATATGTAAAGGGTAAAGATCCCCTTCGGTCATGAATGACCATGGAATTGTATAAAACCCTAACAATAGCATGGATAGATTATAGGAAAGCCTATGACATGATCCCACACTCATGGATAAGTGAATGTATGAGTATATTCAATATAGCAGACAACATAAGAGAATTAATTAGCTGTAGCAAGAAGAAATGGAAAGTAGATCTCTACTCAGGTGACACACTCTTAGGGAATTTTAATATCAAAAGAGGAATTTTCCAGTGGGGCTCGTTGTCCCCTTTAATATTTGTCTTGTGTTTGATCACCCTCAATTTAGTATTAAAGAAGGCAAAGGCAGGGTGTCAGTTCAGAAATAATAATGGGAAAATTAACCATTTGCTCTACATGGATAATCTGAGACTTTTTAGTAAGAATGAAAAGAGACAGATTCCTTAATACAGACCGTAAGTGAGGAAGCTAATGAAGTCAAAGTTAAATGGCCCGAATCTACTGATGGCTATAAATACTTGGGCAGTATCATTACTTAGATACTCAGTAGATTTTGTAGATTGGACAAAAACTGAACTAGCAAAGCCAGACAGAAGAACTAGGAAGGAAGACAATACGAATAGAAGACTCCACCCAAAGGCAAGAGTAGCAAGATTATACTTACTTAGAAAGGAGGGAAGAAGAGGGTTAATATCATTAGAAGACTGCGTGGAGTTAGCTACAGTATATATTGACTTCTACGTAGGTAATAGTGAAGAAAGTTTATTAAAAGCTGCTAGAGTCACAGCAAGACATAAGGAAACCAAAAACCCAAACGAAATTAAAAACCAGAAAAAGAACAGAAATTATTTGACTGACAGGAGAAGGCGTTGCATGGTAGATTCCCAAAGACGGAGTAAATAGTTGTAGTGAAACATGGTTGTGGTTGCAGAAAGAAAAGCTGAAAGGGGAGACAGAGTGTTTGTTAGTTGCAGCACAAGATCAAACATTAAGGACTAATTGGATAAAAGCCAAGATAGATAAGATCCAAGTAGATTCCTAATGCAGGTTATACAAATCAAAAGAGAAAAGCGTTATTCATACAGTAAGTGAATGTAGCATGTAGAAAAGACATGACAACCTAGGAAGAGTAATCCACTGGGAGTTATGTAGAAAGCTAGGATTTGAACATACTGATAAATGGTATGAACATGAATCTAGTAAAGTATTAGAAAGTAAGATATACAAGATGTTGTGTGACTTTAACATTCAAACTGACATAGTAATAGAAGCTAGAAGGCCTGATTTAGTAGTAGTAGATAAAGAGCATAGAAAATGCCAGATAATTGACTTTACACTCCCAAATGATGAAAAAATTAATATGAGAAGTATAGGAAAAATACAAAGTACCTAGGCATTGAATTACAGAGACTATGGAAAGTGGGGGTAAAATGTATCCCAGTAGTCATAGATGCATTGGGAACTATCCCTAAAGATTTGAACAGATGGATAGAAAAAAATAGGCATAAAACACAGTTTAGTACAGCTCCAGAAAACAGTGTTATTAGAGACAGCTAGGATACTGAGGAGGGTTCCTGGCATTTAATGTTACTTGATGTAGCTCGATGTTAGAACTTTTTCTTTTCCAGCTGTTGTATACTTATAATCTTTTCTATTGGAGACACAAGGCCTCAAATTTTGGGTGAGGGGACTAGTCGATTACATAGAACCCAGTGTTTCACTGTTACTTAATGTATCGACCACGAAAGGATGAAAGGCAAAGTCGACCTCGACGGAATTTGAACTCAGAGCGTAGCGACAGGCAAAATACCACTAAGCATTTCGTCCAGCGTGCTAATGATTCTGCCAGGTCGCCGCCCTAATAATAATAATAATAATAATAATAATAATAATAATAATAATAATAATAATAATAATAATAATAATAATAATAATAATAATAATAATAATAATAATAATAATAATATATATGTATATATATATATATATGTATATATATGTATATATATATATTTCTATATGTGTGTGTTTGTGTGTGAACAATAGGTGAGCAAACTAATGATTTTGCATGGGAAACCACAGTCACAGTGTAAGGGAGATTTCTTATAACCGTTAAGTGTTGTTTATCTTTGAATATTGGGAACGAGAGAAGGAAAATCTTTTCATATGATTTTTAGTTGCTAAAGTTTTTACTGCTGAAATTTAATCGTTTGGACGTAGAAAATTATGAAGTAGATATTTCTAAGAGGTTCAGTAATAAACCAGCAGTTGTTCATATAACCCACGGTCATTTTGAAACAAGACAATAATTTCTCATTGATACAAATCTTGTAGCGCAGATTTCTACGGAAACTATCATGTCCTTTCAACTTATTAACACATGTAAGAAACCTGAAAGAAGATATGGCACAAGTCTCTTCAAACAATATGTGAGTTTTGAAAGGAACAATATCTCTCACTTTAATACCCAGTGGTCGCTTCTCAGTCACGTTGTACTATATAAACATAATAGTTTCTGTTCAAGTTTCTACGGCAAGCTTTGCTTTAATGAGAAACTATTGAACTTATTTCAAAATGACAGTAAGTTAAATAAGTGTTCAGAAATGATTCGTTATTGTAGACTTTCTTCGACATATCTCTTTCGTTATTTCGCAGCTGCTAATGTTTAAATTGAAGTTGCTAAAATTGTAAGTATTCGAAGCACACAAAATTTTCTTTATCTTCTTTGTTTTTCCTTATATCTGCAATTTTCAGAGATTTGTAATTGAATACATTACTTGCGATTCCTATGCACTTCATTTGTTTTCACACACTCTTATTTGTCTATTTCATATATATATATATATATATATATATATATATATATATATATATATATATATATATATATATATATGTATGTATGTATATATATATGTGTGTATATATACATATATACATAAATGTGTAATGTTGCCTCTGTGTGTGTGTGTGTATCTGTGTTTGGGGTTACTCTAACTCCTCCCACACTGTCCAACCAATTTTAATGATTTTTTGGCACATAGGTGAATCACATGCCCTGAAG